>NC_060178.1:72911913-73131111 GCF_021184085.1 Oncorhynchus gorbuscha | reverse complement strand
AGCACTCCATCTCTCTCCTTCTTGGTCAAATAAACATTACACATCCTGGAGGTGTCGGGCCATTGTCTTGTTGAAAAACAAATTATAGTCCCATTAAGCGCAAACCAGATGGAATGGTGTATCGCTGACGAATGCTGTTGTAGCCATGTTGGTTAAGTGTGTCACCAGAAAAGCACCCCCACACCATCACACCTCCCCCTCCATGCTTCAAGGTGGGACCACACATGTGGAGATCGTTCATTCACCGACAAAGACACGGTGGTTGGAATCAAAAATCTCAAATTTGGACTCAGTGTCACACCATGTGACATTGACCATGCTGCCTGCCCCGACGCTGAGCCTGCCTGCCATCTTGTACCTTGTCCCACCACACTGGATTTTTGACCTCTGCCTGGCCTGACCCTGTGACTGCCTGCCATTCTGTACCTTTTGGACTCTCATCTGGATTTACTGACCTCTGCCTGCCCTTGACCTGTCATTTTGCCTGCCCCTGTTCTAGTAATAAACTTGTGTTACTTCGACACTGTTAGCATCTGGATATTCCCTAAAACGTGATAATCAGACCACAGGATAGATTTCCACCGGTCTAATGTCCATTGCTCTTGTTTATTGGCCCAAGGCAAGTCTCTTATTATCTGTGTCCTTTAGTAATGGTTTATTTGCAGTAATTCAACCATGAAGGCCTGATTCACACAGTTTCCTTTGAACAGCTGATGTTGAGATGAGTCTGTTACTTTAGCTATGTGAAGCATTTATTTAGGCTGCAATTTTTGAGGCTGGTAACTCTAATGAACTTGTCCTCTGTAGCAGAGGTAACTCTGGGTCGTCCTTTCCTGTGGTGTTCCTCATGAGATACAGTTTTATCATAGCAATTGATGGAGTTTGCAACTGCACATGAAGAAACTTTCAAAGTTCTTTACATTTCCCATATTGACTGACCTTCATGCCTAAAGGTAATGATGGACTGTTGTTTTTCTTTGCTTATTTGAGCTGTTCTTGCCATAATATGGATGTGGTATTTTGCCAAATAGGGCTATCTTCTGTATAGCACCCCTACCTTGTCACACCAGAACTGATTGGCTCAAACTCACAACTGATTTGCTGAAACGCATTAAGTAGGAAAGAAATTCCACAAATTAACTTTTAATTTAAATGCATTCCAGGTGACTACCTCATGAAGCTGATTGAGAGAATGGCAAGAGTGTGCAAAGGTGGCTACTTTGAAGAATCTCAAATATAAAATATATTTTTATTTGTTTAACACTTTTTTGGTTAGTAGATGATTCCATATGTGTTATTTTATAGTTTTGATGTCTACACTATTATTATACAATGGAGAAAATTGTACAAATAAAGAAACTTATAAAAATGAGACACAGGTAGAGAACTGTAAGAGTTAGAGCAATCAGGACCAAACAGGCCAGGAGAGTAACAACTAGGGACAGCCTGAGACACAGCAAGGCTAAGACCAGGAACAGGAGAGAGGCGGTGGCTGTGGACAGACTGAGACACAGCAAGTGCAGGAACAGGACCAGGAGAGATGCGGTGGCTGGGGACAGACTGAGACACAGCAAGGGCAGGAGCAGAAGCAGAAAGAGAGTTACCGGACTTAGTCTGCGCGCAGTCCGAACAAGCAGCCACGAAACGGCGTGTGTCACGCTCTTGATTAGGCCACCAAAAACGCTGGCGAATAGAAGCAAGCGTACCCCGAACACCGGGGTGGCCAGCTAACTGGGCAGAGTGAGCCCACTGAAGAACGGCCAGACCAGTAGAAACGGGAACGAAAAGAAGGTTACTAGGATAAGCGCGCGGCGACGGAGTGTGAGTGAGTGCTTGCTTTACCTGTCTCTCAATCCCCCAGACAGTCAACCCGACAACACGCCCTTCAGGGAGAATCCCCTCGGGATCGGTAGAGGCTACAGAAGAACTGAAGAGACGGGATAAAGCATCAGGCTTGGTGTTCTTAGTGCCCGGACGATAAGAAATCACGAACTCGAAATGAGCGAAATACAGCGCCCAACGAGCCTGACGCGCATTAAGTCGTTTGGCAGAACGGATGTACTCAAGGTTCTTATGGTCAGTCCAAACGACAAAAGGAACGGTCGCCCCCTCCAACCACTGTCGCCATTCGCCTAGGGCTAAACGGATGGCGAGCAGTTCGCGGTTAGCCACACAGTTACGTTCCGACGGCGACAGGCGATGAGAAAAATACGCGCAAGGGTGGACCTTATCGTCAGTATGGGAGCGCTGGGACAGAATGGCTCCCACGCCCACCTCTGACGCGTCTACCTCGACAATGAACTGTTTAGTGACGTCAGGTGTAACAAGGATAGGAGCGGATGTTAAACGCTTCTTGAGGAGATCAGTACAACAATCATACGACCGGTGAGGAGGAAGGGAGGTGGCTCTGGACCGACTGAAGACCGTGCGCAGATCATGATATTCCTCCGGCACTCCTGTCAAATCACCAGGCTCCTCCTGAGAAGAGGGGACAGAAACATGACAGATTCTCTGGTCTGATGAAACCAAGATTGAACTTTGCCCTAAAACCCAAGAGTTACGTCTGGAGGAAACCTGGCACCATCAGTACAGTGAAGCACGGTGGTGTCAGCTTCATGCTGTGGGCATGTTTTTCAGCGGCAGGGACTGGGAGACTACATTGTCAGGATCAAGGGAGCGATGAACGAAGCAAAGTACAGAGAGATCTTAAATTAAAACCTGCTTCAGAGCGTTCAGGAACGCAAGGCAAAGGTTCGCCTTTTTAAGAGTATTCAAAGATAAATGCACAGTTGGTTTGCCAAAGGAGCCTTTTATTTCAGCAAACACACGGCACTAAGAACACTAAACACAATATGGTTGACATAAACCAGCGCAAAGCAGTCTAGTGTGCACATACACTAAACAACAAACAATTCCACACACAGACGGGGGGGAACAGAGGGTTATATGCACGTCTAATACTGAGGGAATTGAAACCAGGTGTGCAGGAAAACAAGACAAGACAAATGGAAAAATTAAAGGTGGATCGGCAATGGCTAGAAAGCCGGTGACGTCAACCGCCGAACACCGCCCGAACAAGGAGAGGAACCAACTTCGGTAGAAGTCGTGACAAACGCATGGACAAACGCAGGGAATTAATGATCAATGGAAATAGTTGTGTTTTAGTTCAACATCTGTTTAGAGTCTGTGCATTGGGTTCCAGTCCGGGACTCATGGCTACATGTGGCAAGTTCTTTAGTCCAAATTAGTCCAAATTGTTGATACATTGAGCCTGAAACGGGATACTTGGCCATTGTCCCAATCTTACTGCAATGAATTCTGATTGGTTAACCAGGCTAGGCTTGGGTATAAACGATACATCCTGTCACTTTGAGAAACATTGAGGACAGGGAAGAATGAACACTTGCTACTTTCCAGCATAATAACTATGATTTGTTCTCTTTGAATAAATATATTTTTCTCCCCGATTTGCTTTGGGGTCTGTGTTATTGAAGAATAACATCAACTGCTAACACCTTCCAACAGGACAACCACGCTAAGCACACAGTCAAAACAATGCAGGAGTGGCTTCAGGACAAGTCTCTGAATGTCCTTAAGTGGCTCAGCCAGAGCCCTGACTTGAACCCAATCAAACATCTCTGGAGGGACCTGAAAATAGCTGTGCAGTTCTGTAGCAATGAGGTTTTTACTAGGCTGTGAGGTTTTTTGGTAATCAACTAGGAATGCCTTGGGGATTGACCAGTCTAAGCCAACCCCATCTGATTTGCCCACTAGTGGCACTTTGGTCGGTTTTGTTGCTATTAGACCAGCTATGCAAAAATAATTCATGACTGGGTCGAGTCAGTAGCAACATGACCAAAAGATATAACAACCAGGTTTTTGTCTGAACTATTTCTTCTGGTGGAAGAATTAAATTGCATGAATTTAGTTATCAAAATAATGTTTTAATTAAAATATATGCATTCAAAAAGTATTCACACCCCTTGACTTTTTCAACATTTTGTTGTCTTACAACCTGAATTTAAAATTAATAAAATTTAGATTGTTTTGTCACTGGCGTACACAGAATACCTCATAATTTCAATGTGGAATCATGTTTTTAGAAATTTTGACAAAAAATAAATAATCATGAACACTTACCACACTGTGCTTAGGTTCGATCCTCATTCTGACGAGAGACGTTACAGAATGGAATCAAACCTCTGACGCCAAAGGTGATTTTAAAACAGTTAGAGTTTAATAATGGCTGTGATGGTTTCATGGCCGTGAATTTTCCAGATAAAGTCTGGATCAACAACATTGTAGTTACTCCACAATACTAACCTAATTAACACATAAAAAAGAAGGAACCCTGTATAGAATAAAAATATTCCAAAACATGCATCCTGTTTGCAACAAGGCACTAAAATAATACTGCAAATAATGTGGCAAAGCAATTAACATTTGGTCCTGAAAACAAAGTGTTATAATTGGGGCGAATCCAATACATTACCGAGTACCTCTCCTCATATTTTCAAGCATAGTGGTGGCTGTATCATGTTATGGGTATGCTTGTAATCGTTAAGGACTGGAGTTTTTCAGGATAAAAAGAAACCAAATGGAGCTAAGCACAGTCAATAACCTAAAACACAAGGCCAAATCTACACTGGAGTTGCTTACCAAGAAGACAGTGAATATTCCTGAGTGGCCGACTTAGACCTGAAAATGGTTGTTTATTTATGTCATTTTTGTTGTTTAAACTGCAGAATGCCCCCCTTTAAGAACCAATGCGTATATTAAATCAAGATTAGAAACATTGAACATATTCCCATATTGCATGTGTCCTTTACATGAAAAACATGTTTACATAACAAGTATATTAATGGGGTAAACCTACTCTAACCCATACAGTGTGAGTACATCTGTTGTTGAAGGATCAACAAATATACAGTACTTTAGCATTTGTCATGCTGCTTATGCTGAAAAGTCTTGTTAATATATATGTGAACTTAGCTTTCAAATATACTGTCTTTTTCGGCTTCAAAGCCTATATACAGTTGAAGTCGGAAGTTTACATACACTTAGATTGGAGTCATTAAAACTTGTTTTTCAACCACTTCACAATTTTCTTGTTAACAAATTATAGTTTTGGCAAGTCGGTTAGGACATCTACTTTGTGCATGACAAAAGTAATTTTTCCAACAATTGTTTACAGGCAGATTATTTCACTTAAAATTCACTGTATCACAATTCCAGTAGGTCAGAAGTTTACATACACTAAGTTGACTGTGCCTTTAAACAGCTTTGAAAATTCCAGAAAATTATTTAATGGCTTTAGAAGTTTCTGATGGGCTAATTGACACCATTTGAGTCAATTGGAGGTGTACCTGTGGATGTATTTCAAGGCCTAGGTTCAAACTCACTGCCTCTTTGCTTGACATAATGGGAAAGTCAAAAGAAATCAGCCAAGACCTCAGAAAAAAAATTGGAGACCTCCACAAGTCTGGTTCATCCTTGGGTGCAATTTCCAAACGCCTGCAGATACCATGTTCATCTGTACAAACAAAAGTACGCAGGTACAAACCCCATGGGACCACACAGCCGTCATACCTCTCAGGAAGGAGACATGTTCTGTCTCCTAGAGATGAACGTACTTTGGTGCAAAAAGTGCAAATCAATCCCAGAACAGCAGCAAAGGACCTTCTGAAGATACAAAAGTATCTATTTCCACAGTAAAACGAGTCCTATATCGACATAACCTGAAAGTCCGCTCAGCAAGGAAGAAGCCACTGCTCCAAAACCGCCATAAAAAAGCCAGACTACAGTTTGCAACTCCACATGGGGACAAAGATCGTACTTTTTGGAGAAATGTCCTCTGGTCTGATATATATATATACATATATATATATATATATATATATATATACATATATATATATATATATATATACATATATATATATATATATATATATATATATATATATATATATATATAAAATAAAGGGAACACTTAAACAACACAATGTAACTCCAAGTCAATCACACTTCTGTGAAATCAAACTGTCCACTTAGGAAACAACACTGATTGACAATACATTTCACATGCTGTTGTGCAAATGGAATAGACAACAGGTGGAAATTATAGGCAATTAGCAAGACACTCCCAATAAAGGAGTGGTTTTGCAGGTGGAGACCACGGACCACTTCACCGTTCCTATGCTTCCTGGCTGATGTTTTGGTCACATTTGAATGCTGGCGGTGCTTTCACTCTAGTGGTAGCATGAGACGGAGTCTACAACCCACACAAGTGGCTCAGGTAGTGCAGCTCATCCAGGATGACACATCAATGCGAGCTGTGGCAAGAAGGTTTGCTGTGTCTGTCAGCGTAGTGTCCAGAGCATGGAGGCACTAGCAGGAGACAGGCCAGTACACCAGGAGACGTGGAGGAGGCCGTAGGAGGGCAACAACCCGGCAGCAGGACCGCTACTTCTGTCTTTGTGCAAGGAGGAGCAGGAGGAGCACTGCCAGAGCACTGCAAAACCACCTCCAGCAGGCCACAAATGTGCATGTGTCTGCTCAAACGTTCAGAAACAGACTCCATGAGGGTGGTATGAGGGCACGATGTCCACAGGTGGGGGTTGTGCTTACAGCCCAACACCGTGCAGGACGTTTGGCATTTGCCAGAGAACACCAAGATTGGCAAATTCGCCACTGGCGCCCTGTGCTCTTCACAGATGAAAGCAGGTTCACACTGAGCACGTGACAGACGTGACAGAGTCTGGAGACGCCGTGGAGAACGTTCAGCTGCCTGCAACATCCTCCAGCATGACCGGTTTGGCGGTGGGTCAGTCATGGTGCGGGGTGGAATTTCTTTGGGGGGCCGCACAGCCTTCCATGTGCTCGCCAGAGGTAGCCTGACTGCATTTAGGTACCGAGATGAGATCCTCAGACCCCTTGTGAGACCATATGCTGGTGCGGTTGGCCCTGGATTCCTCCTGGGTTCCTCCTAATGAAAGACAATGCTAGAGCTCATGTGGCTGGAGTGTGTCAGCAGTTCCTGCAAGAGGAAGGCATTGATGCTATGGACTGGCCCGCCCGTTCCCCAGACCTGAATCCAATTGAGCACATCTGGGACATCATGTCTCGCACCATCCATGCTTTAGTCCAGGTCTGGGAGGAGATCCCTCAGGAGACCATCCGCCACCTCATCAGGAGGATGCCCAGGCGTTGTAGGGAGGTCATACAGGCACGTGGAGGCCACACACACACTACTGAGCCTCATTTTGACTTGTTTTAAGGACATTACATCAAAGTTGGAACAAAGTTGCTTTCTCCTCTGAATCCCATGGGAAAATGCCTGCAGCTGAAGATTACGCAACAATTTAGACAAAGGACACCGGGCGGACACCTGGTAAATGTAGTCTCTTATGGCCAATCTTCCAATGATATGCCTATAAATACGTCACAATGCTGCAGACACCTTGGGCAAACGGCAGAAAGCGTAGGCTCATTCAGGGCACATTCACAACCATATAAGAAGACAATGGAAAACAGAGCCTCAAAAATTCTGCTCATTTCCTGTTTGAAGTTTCATCTTGGTTTCGCCTGTAGCATCAGTTCTGTGGCACTCACAGATAATATCTTTGCAGTTTTGGAAACGTCAGAGTGTTTCCTTTCCAAAGCTGTCAATTATATGCATAGTCGAGCATATTTTTGTGACAGAATATTGCGCTTAAAATGGGCAAGTTTTTTATCCAATAATGAAATAGCGCCCCCATAGGTTCAAGAGGTTAATTAACGTCCACATCATCAGCTCCGTGCCCAACACTCTTAACCGCTAGACTTCCTGCCGAACAGATATGATATTATGTTAAATAATAATAATAATCATATATTGATATCCTTTTCCTTAGCTAGAGAACTGTGTTTTAAATCTGGTGTCTGGTTACTCAATGGTCACAAATTCTTCAAGATAGGTTGCCCTACATCAACCATGAATGATTAACACATAAGCCGAAAGTAATTATTCTGCACCACAAAGATGGAGTGGAGTGTTAAAAAAGATAATTGATATTCAACAGAGGCTGGGTGAAAAATCCTGACCCCTAATGTTATTGCAGTACCATTGCATTTGTCTGAGCAGTTACTGCTTTGTGTCTCTAGTAGGCAGGAATGTGAGACTGCTGTTAGAATAACCTGCTGGTTACTGAGCAGGGTTTCTACTTTATACTGTCCATTTCAGTGCTCTAGAAACTGGTAATGGCCTTCAATTCTGTTACGCCGTGAAAACCTACAGTTCCTGGAAAGATATCCTCAATGTGCAATTCAATTGTATTTTTTTCTGTGGAAAGACTAGGCTAATCAGCCTTATCCTATGTCTGATACATTTACTAAACTCCTTTACATAAACTGTGACTTAGGTGTTAGGATTCAGATCACATGGAAGCTATAGAGAAACATGCCTGTATTTATATACTTCTCTCTCATATTACCCATTTACATTTACATTACATTTACATTTAAGTCATTTAGCAGACGCTCTTATCCAGAGCGACTTACAAATTGGTGCATTCACCTTATGACATCCAGTGGAACAGCCACTTTACAATAGTGCAACTAAATCTTTTAAGGGGGGGGGGTGAGAAGGATTACTTTATCCTATCCTAGGTATTCCTTAAAGAGGTGGGGTTTCAGGTGTCTCCGGAAGGTGGTGATTGACTCCGCTGTCCTGGCGTCGTGAGGGTGTTTGTTCCACTATTGGGGGGGCCAGAGCAGCGAACAGTTTTGACTGGGCTGAGCGGGAACTGTACTTCCTCAGTGGTAGGGAGGCGAGCAGGCCAGAGGTGGATGAACGCAGTGCCCTTGTTTGGGTGTAGGGCCTGATCAGAGCCTGGAGGTACTGAGGTGCCGTTCCCCTCACAGCTCCGTAGGCAAGCACCATGGTCTTGTAGCGGATGCAAGCTTCAACTGGAAGCCAGTGGAGAGAGAGGAGGAGTGGGGTGACGTGAGAGAACTTGGGAAGGTTGAACACCAGACGGGCTGCGGCGTTCTGGATGAGTTGTAGGGGGTTAATGACACAGGCGGGGAGCCCAGCCAACAGCGAGTTGCAGTAATCCAGACGGGAGATGACAAGTGCCTGGATTAGGACCTGCGCCGCTTCCTGTGTGAGGCAGGGTCGTACTCTGCGGATGTTGTAGAGCATGAACCTACAGGAACGGGCCACCGCCTTGATGTTAGTTGAGAACGACAGGGTGTTGTCCAGGATCACGCCAAGGTTCTTAGCGCTCTGGGAGGAGGACACAATGGAGTTGTCAACCGTGATGGCGAGATCATGGAACGGGCAGTCCTTCCCCGGGAGGAAGAGCAGTTTCGTCTTGCCGAGGTTCAGCTTGAGGTGGTGATCCGTCATCCACACTGATATGTCTGCCAGACATGCAGAGATGCGATTCGCCACTTGGTCATCAGAAGGGGGAAAGGAGAAGATTAATTGTGTGTCGTCTGCATAGCAATGACGGAGAGACCATGTGAGGTTATGACGGAGCCAAGTGACTTGGTGTATAGCGAGAATAGGAGAGGACCTAGAACAGAGCCCTGGGGGACACCAGTGGTGAGAGCGCGTGGTGAGGAGACAGATTCTCGCCACGCCACCTTGTAGGAGCGACCTGTCAGGTAGGACGCAATCCAAGCGTGGGCCGCGCCGGAGATGCCCAACTCGGAGAGGGTGGAGAGGAGGATCTGATGGTTCACAGTATCGAAGGCAGCCAATAGGTCTAGAAGGATGAGAGCAGAGGAGAGAGAGTTAGCTTTAGCAGTGCGGAGCGCCTCCGTGATACAGAGAAGAGCAGTCTCAGTTGAATGACTAGTCTTGAAACCTGACTGATTTGGATCAAGAAGGTCATTCTGAGAGAGATAACGGGAGAGCTGGCCAAGGACGGCACGTTCAAGAGTTTTGGAGAGAAAAGAAAGAAGGGATACTGGTCTGTAGTTGTTGACATCGGAGGGATCGAGTGTAGGTTTTTTCAGAAGGGGTGCAACTCTCGCTCTCTTGAAGACGGAAGGGACGTAGCCAGCGGTCAGGGATGAGTTGATGAGCGAGGTGAGGTAAGGGAGAAGGTCTCCGGAAATGGTCTGGAGAAGAGAGGAGGGGATAGGGTCAAGCGGGCAGGTTGTTGGGCGGCCGGCCATCACAAGACGCGAGATTTCATCTGGAGAGAGAGGGGAGAAAGAAGTCAGAGCACAGGGTAGGGCAGTGTGAGCAGAACCAGCGGTGTCGTTTGACTTAGCAAACGAGGATCGGATGTCGTCGACCTTCTTTTCAAAATGGTTGACGAAGTCATCTGCAGAGAGGGAGGAGGGGGGGGGGAGGAGGATTCAGGAGGGAGGAGAAGGTGGCAAAGAGGTTCCTAGGGTTAGAGGCAGATGCTTGGAATTTAGAGTGGTAGAAAGTGGCTTTAGCAGCAGAGACAGAAGAGGAAAATGTAGAGAGGAGGGATTGAAAGGATGCCAGGTCCGCAGGGAGGCGAGTTTTCCTCCATTTCCGCTCGGCTGCCCGGAGCCCTGTTCTGTGAGCTCGCAATGAGTCGTCGAGACACGGAGCGGGAGGGGAGGACCGAGCCGGCCTGGAGGATAGGGGGCATAGAGAGTCAAAGGATGCAGAAAGGGAGGAGAGGAGGGTTGAGGAGGCAGAATCAGGAGATAGTTTGGAGAAGGTTTGAGCAGAGGGAAGAGATGATAGGATGGAAGAGGAGAGAGTAGCGGGGGAGAGAGAGCGAAGGTTGGGACGGCGCGATACCATCCGAGTAGGGGCAGTGTGGGAAGTGTTGGATGAGAGTGAGAGGGAAAAGGATACAAGGTAGTGGTCGGAGACTTGGAGGGGAGTTGCAATGAGGTTAGTGGAAGAACAGCATCTAGTAATGATGAGGTCGAGCGTATTGCCTGCCTTGTGAGTAGGGGGGGAAGATGAGAGGGTGAGGTCAAAAGAGGAGAGGAGTGGAAAGAAGGAGGCAGAGAGGAATGAGTCAAAGGTAGACGTGGGGAGGTTAAAGTCGCCCAGAACTGTGAGAGGTGAGCCGTCCTCAGGAAAGGAGCTTATCAAGGCATCAAGCTCATTGATGAACTCTCCGAGGGAACCTGGAGGGCGATAAATGATAAGGATGTTAAGCTTGAAAGGGCTGGTAACTGTGACAGCATGGAATTCAAAGGAGGCGATAGACAGATGGGTAAGGGGAGAAAGAGAGAATGACCACTTGGGAGAGATGAGGATCCCGGTGCCACCACCCCGCTGACCAGAAGCTCTCGGGGTGTGCGAGAACACGTGGGCGGAGAGAGCAGCAGGAGTAGCAGTGTTATCTGTGGTGATCCATGTTTCCGTCAGTGCCAAGAAGTCGAGGGACTGGAGCGAGGCATAGGCTGAGATGAACTCTGCCTTGTTGGCCGCAGATCGGCAGTTCCAGAGGCTACCGGAGACCTGGAACTCCACGTGGGTCGTGCGCGCTGGGACCACCAGATTAGGGTGGCCGCGGCCACGCGGTGTGGAGCGTTTGTATGGTCTGTGCAGAGAGGAGAGAACAGGGATAGACAGACACATAGTTGACAGGCTACAGAAGAGGCTACGCTAATGCAAAGGAGATTGGAAGGACAAGTGGACTACACGTCTCGACTGTTCAGAAAGTTAAGCTTACGTAGCAAGAATCTTATTGACTAAAATTATTAAAATGATACAGTACTGCTGAAGTAGGCTAGCTGGCAGTGGCTGCGTTGTTGACTTGCGTTGTTGACTTTGTAGGCTAGCTGGCAGTGGCTGCATTGTTGACACTACACTAATCAAGTCGTTCAAGTCGTTCCGTTGAGTGTAATAGTTTCTACAGTGCTGCTATTCGGGGGCTAGCTGGCTAGCTAGCAGTGTTGATTACGTTACGTTGCGTTAAAAGAACGACAATAGCTGGCTACCTAACCTAGAAAATCGCTCTAGACTACACAATTATCTTTGATACAAAGACGGCTATGTAGCTAGCTATGTAGCTAGCTACGATCAAACAAATCAAACCGTTGTACTGTAATGAAATGAAATGAAAATGTGATACTACCTGTGAATGCGACCGGGTTGTTGAGTTCTATTCAGAAGACGTTGGCTAGCGTTGGCTAGCTGTTGGCTAGCTAGCAGAGTCTCCTACGTTAAGGACGACAAATAGCTGGCTATGTAGCTAGCTACGATCAAACAAATCAAACCGTTGTACTGTAATGAAATGAAATGAAAATGTGATACTACCTGTGGAGCGAAGCGGAATGCGACCGGGTTGTTGAGTGCGGAAATTCTATTCGGTAGACGTTGGCTAGCTGTTGGCTAGCTAGCAGTGTCTCCTACGTTAAGGACGACAAATAGCTGGCTAGCTAACCTCGGTAAATTAGAAAATCACTCTAAGATTACACACTCTAAACTACACAATTATCTTGAATACGAAGACAGCAAAGACAACTATGTAGCTAGCTAACACTACACTAATCAAGTCGTTCAGTTGAGTGTAATAGTTTCTACAGTGCTGCTATTCGGTAGACGGTGGACGTTTGCTAGCTGGCTAGCTGCTGGGCAGATGGCAGTGTAGACTACGTTAGGACGACGAAATACGATAATTACGCAATTATCTTTGATACAAAGACGGCTATGTAGCTAGCTAAGAAGAAATTGCTAAGATTAGACAAATCAAACCGTTGTACTATAATGAAATGTAATGAAATGTAATGAAAAAGTTATACTACCTGCGGACCGAAGTGCAGATGCGACCGCTCGTAAGGTCCATATCATATAATTAGATTTTAAATGATATGGTCCAAATGTCCCTGTGGGTCTTTTTTCCACTCATAGCTGTTAGCAAAACATCAGTACCTGACTGTATTTCTCTGCTCTTACTATACTCCTTATCTCCTCAACTTCTCTCTCTTCTTTATACCATATGCCTTCCATTTGCTCCTTATGCAGTTTGTCTGTAAAGACATACACTATGTTCTTTTGATGTTCCTCCATTTAGCTTTCTCTGTGTCTTTCTTACTGATAAGTCATTAAACAGGCTGTACAGACTGTACAGGTCAGTTCTTAATTAATAACTCTGGTTTTATCTGATTGAACTACTGATTAGTCATTCAGGACAGAATAAAATTACTTTGAAAAGGGTATCATTTGTTTTTGGTAAGTGGATTGAACGTTCTGTATTTCTCTCCACACCAAAACACAATTGTTTGCCAATGATTTTGCATCTATTTTCTAATTGCGTGTGAGTGATCTCACTAAATTATTCCAAAACCACTCTTTGTCTTTGTTTCAGTCTATGAGCTGTTGATTGACAAATAGAGTGAATGAGCTGATTGATTATGAGTAACTTGTGAATGCCAGGTTAATAAACCAAGGGGACAGTCTAGCAGCACTGTACATTCACACAGTTTAAACAAATGGGGTTTCAGAGAGAGGAAAATATCCCATAGACCTAACTTTCTATTTAAGTGTCTAATCAGAGATAAAATAATAATAGCGGCTTCAGGCAAAGTCAGGGTTCATGGCTAATGAGATAAGAACAAATGTACGCAAACAAGACCATCCAATATTGTTAAAATGCTGTAAAACAAACACAGAAGGGCTGAAAATGAATTATGTAGGTGAT
Source organism: Oncorhynchus gorbuscha (assembly GCF_021184085.1). NCBI lineage: Eukaryota > Metazoa > Chordata > Actinopteri > Salmoniformes > Salmonidae > Oncorhynchus > Oncorhynchus gorbuscha. The sequence continues at coordinate 73,117,477 of NC_060178.1, read as the reverse complement.
TTATTTGCATAATCAACAACAATAACTTTGCTTCACAGAAGAATTGCCTCTGTCTGTGAAAGAAATTGTGACGTGCAGTAAATAAATGATCAGATCACAATAACAGGAGTTTCCATTGGCTAAATATGTTGCTTAAGAAATTATGTAAGTGGGAACCTTACCTAAGGCTACGTCAGTAAGTGTGGAGGAGGAGACCCCTGCGTCGTGTTTTCTTTCAAAAGGCTTGTCACCTTAAAGTAAACCTTTGGCTGAAAGGTATTTCAGCATCATGCCTGCATATTGACAAGCGGTACTGTAGGTCAGGGAAACTGTAGCTCTACAATATTAAGTGTCCAATAAGCCAAAGGCATGCAGTAAGGCCTCAAGTTGTACCCACACACATCTGTAAAGACATCACACACACAAACACGCTCCAGGGTTTTGGCCTTAAAGCCACTATGACAAATAGTTTTTGATTGCAGAAGAAATATTGTGGTCAGTTCTTGACACTGTGTGTGTGAGAGGGAGAGATAGATCTATGATGACTAGGGCCATGCTTTTGGGGCTATTTCTGAGGCACTTTGCTTTTACCAGCATTTCTAGAATGAACCACTAGGTTTGCTGCAGCTAGACAAATCATAGGGAATATTATTTCATTGACACAAGCAGTCTCCAATCAATCAATAAATGTCTGGTTGTGCATTTGTGTTTTTGGTGGCGGGATCTTCTAAGCCAGAGGATGTGTAGCTCTATGAATCTTAATCCTAATAACACAAAGGGAATGCCTTAGCTCAAGCTGATCCTCTCCAATGGACTCAGAAGTTTTAGCAGGTAACCCAATAAACTCTTGGGAATTGGCCTACATGAACTGACACTGGCATTAAACAAAGCATGTGTGTCCATGTATGTTGATAATTCAACCATATACACATTGGCAAACACAACTAATTAAGTCACTGAAACCCTTAATAAAGAGTTGCAGTCAGTTTTGGAATAGGTGGCCAGTAATAAACTGGTCCTGAACATCTCTAAAACTAAGAGAATTGTATTTGATACATGTAATTCCCTAAGTTCTAGACCTCAGCTGAATCTGGTAATGTATGGTGTGGGTGTCGAACAAGTTGAGAAGACTAAATTACTTGGTGTTACATTGGATTGTAAACTGTCATGGTGAAAACATATAGATCCAATGGTTGTAAAGTTGTACCCACAAAGATGGGGAGAGATCTGTCCGTCATAAAGAGATGCTCTGCTTTTTTGACACACTCCACAAAGCAAGTCCCGCAGGCTCTAGTTTGATCTTATCTTGATTATTTTCCAGTCATATGGCCAAGTGCTGCAAAGAAAGACCTAGTTAAGCTACAGCTGGCCCAGAACAGAGAGGCATGTCTTTAATACTATGAATTCCAGTCTCTATTGGCTAAGAGTTGAGGAAAGACTTACTGCATTACTTCTTGTATTTATAAGAAACATTAATGTGTTGGAAATTCCATATGTTTGCATAGTGAACTTACACATAGCACTGACACACACACTTACCCCAACAGACATGCAACCAGGGGTATTTTCACAGTCTCCAGGTCCAGAACAAATTCAAGAAAACACACAGTATTATACTGAGCCATGATTGCAAGGAACTCCCTTCCATCTCATATAGCGCAAGTGAACAGCAAATCTGGTTTAAAAAATGTAATAAAGCAACTTCTCACGGCACAACGCTGCTCCCCCATGTGACCTACTTATTGTGCGTATGTACTGACATGTGTAATTGATAGATGAACACACATATGCTAATGTTTTTAAATGTACTGTATGTAAATAGATAGAGTTCAGTGTGTCAAATCGGAGGGCCTGTTGTCCGGGCCTCCAGCAGTCTCTATGGGGGTGCCACAGGGTTCAATTCTTGGACCAACTCTCTTCTCTGTTTACATCAATGATGTTGCTCTTGCTGCTGGTGAGTCTCTGATCCACCTCTACGCAGACAACACCATTCTGTATACTTCTGGCCCTGCTTTGGACACTTCTTGTGACTCTCAAAACCGGATCCGGGAGCTTAATCATCGCCTCAAACTAATTAGCATAACACAGCGGACATAAATCTTCCTTTAAAATCTTCCTATTCATGAAAATCACAAATGAAATATATTGAGACACAGCTTAGCCTTTTGTTAATCACACTGTCATCTCAGATTTTCTAAATATGCTTTACAGCCAACGCTAGACAAGCCCATTTGTGTAAGTTTATCATGGCATAATGCTATGCTAGGCTCTGCTAGCAGCAGGCAACATTTTCATGAAAAAAAGAAAAGTAATCAAATTAAATCATTTACCTTTGATGAACTTCGGATGTTTTCACTCAGGAGACTCCCAGTTAGATAGCAAATGTTCCTTTTTTCCAAAAATATTATTTTTGTAGGCGAAATAGCTCCCGTTTGTTCTTCACGTTTGGCTGAGATATCGACCGGAAAATGCAGTCACTGCAACGCCAAACTTTTTTCCAAATTAGCTCCATAATAGCGACAGAAACATGGCAAACGTTGTTTAAAATCAATCCTCAAGGTGTTTTTCACATATCTATTCGATAATATATCCGTCGGGACAATTGGTTTCTCATTAGAAGCGATTGGAATAATGGCGACCTCAGTACTTTACGCAAGATTTTCTGTGGGAGCCATCATGTGACCACTTGCTCAATTTGGTCCCTTACGGCTATTCTTCAACATAAATGCGTAAAAAGACGTCACAATTCTGTAGACACCTTGGGGAATGCACTCATTCATAGACCATTCACAGCCATATAAGGAGTCATTGGCATGAAGCACTTTCAAAAAATGCAGCACTTCCTGATTGGATTTTTATCTGGGTTTCGCCTGTAACATCAGTTCTGTTGCACTCAGACAATATCTTTGCAGTTTTGGAAACATCAGTGTTTTCTATCCAAAGCTGTCAATTATATGCATAGTCGAGCATCTTGTCGTGACAAAATATCCCTTACAAAACGTTTTTTATCCAAAAATGAAAATACTGCCCCCTAGTCACAAAATTAACAACCCTCCAGATGAGCTTCAATGCCATACAACTCTCCTTCTGTGGCCTCCAATTGCTCTTAAATACAAGTAAAACTAAATGCTTGCTCTTCAACCGATCGCTGCCTGCACCTGCCCGCCCGACCAACATCACTACCCTGGACGGTTCTGACTTAGAATATGTGGTCAACTACAAATACCTAGGTGTCTGGTTAGACTGTAAACTCTCCTTCCAGACTCACATCAAACATCTCCAATCCAAAGTTAAATCTAACATTGGCTTCCTATTTCGCAACAAAGCATCCTTCTGTAACGGTTTTCTTGAGTTGAAGGAGAGGCAGACCAAAATGCAGCGTGGTTACTTGTATACATCTTTAAAAAAGATGAAACCACGAACAATATACAGAAACAATAAACGTAAAAAAAACCTAAACAGCCTATCTGGTGCAAACAAACACAGAGACAGGAACAATCACCCACAAAACCCAACAGAGACAATGACTAACACCTGCCTCTGATTGAGAACCATATCAGGCCAAACACAGAAACAGACAAACTAGACGCAAAACATAGAATGCCCACTCAGATCACACCCTGACCAAACAAAACATGGAAACATACAAAGCAAACTATGGTCAGGGTGTGACACCTTCACTCATACTGCCAAACATACTCTTGTAAAACTGACCATCCTACCGATCCTCGACTTTGGCGATGTAATTGACAAAATAGCCTCCAATACCCTACTCAATAAATTGGATGCAGTCTATCACAGTGCCATCCGTTCTGTCACCAAAGCCCCATATACTACCCACCACTGCGACCTGTACGCTCTCGTTGGCTGGCCCTGGCTTCATACTCATTGACAAACCCACTGGCTCCAGGTCATCTACAAGACCCTGCTAGGTAAAGTCCCTCCTTATCTCAGCTCGCTGGTCACCATAGCAGCACCCACCTGTAGCACGCGCTCCAGCAGGTATATCTCTCTGGTCACCCCCAAAACCTATTCTTCCTTTGGCCGCCTCTTCTTCCAGTTCTCTGCTGCCAATGACTGGAACGAACTACAAAAATCTCTGAAACTGGAAACACTTATCTCCCTCACTAGCTTTAAGCAACAGCTGTCAGAGCAGCTCACAGATTACTGCACCTGTACATAGCCCATCTATAATTTAGCCCAAACAACTACCTCTCCCCCTACTGTATTTATTTTATTTATTTTGCTCCTTTGCACCCCATTATTTCTATCTCTACTTTGCAACTTCTTCCACTGCAAATCTACCATTCCAGTGTTTTACTTGCTGTATTGTATTTACTTTGCCACCATGGCCTTTTTTTTACCTTCCTTATCTCACCTCATTTGCTCACATTGTATATAGACTTATTTTTCTACTGTATTATTGACTGTATGTTTGTTTTACTCCATGTCTAACTGTGTTGTTGTATGTGTCGAACTGCTTTGCTTTATCTTGGCCAGGTCGCAATTGTACATGAGAACTTGTTCTCAACTTGCCTACCTGGTTAAATAAAGGTAAAATAAAAAAATTGTAAAGTATTTTGTCTGTAATGTCATTTTTTTCATTACGTATCGGACCCCAGTAAGACTAGCTGTCGACATTGCCGTTGGCTAATGGGGATCCTAATAAATCAAATCAAATCAAATTGAAAGGTTTCTTACATAAGAAATATGGAAAGCCATAACCATGGTAGCAATTTGGAGATTATGGGGAAATTATTAGACTAAAGGTGAGGACACAACAGTTCACCTGACACAAAACAGAATCCAAACTTTACACTGTTGATTATATGTGCAATTTTCATTTACAGTACTTTTCATTGAATTGGTTGATAACCAAATCAAAATATATTCTGGATACATTCAGTAAGATGATACGAATATTTTTAGATCATTTGGAGTAGGTGCAACATAAAATGAATACAAAGTTTTGAATGAGAAGTCAAACTGGTGTCTACAAGTGGCCACATCTCTCCAAAGTGTGCATAGTTCCTAAGTATTTCTAATCCACTGTTATGACTAAAATAAGAGTCTACAACTACAAGGTGCTTTTTTGAGCTCTCCTAGATGTTCCGTTGAGGAACTAGAGCAGGTCTGGGAAATTGTTTTCCATGGAGGGCCACATTTGAAACATTTGCAAGCCAGAATCATATTACAGGATTACACATCATGTTTATGGCTGTGTTGACAGATATATCTAATGTAAATCACGTCCAGATATGCTACTTATTTTACTTTTTTAACATTTATAGAAATAAACCACATCCATGTTCTCTTTTGTTAGGTATTTTCATTATTAAAAATGCAATGAACTACATGGAGGGAAAGGTACACTGTGCATTCAGTACCATGGACCAAACTCTTGTTAACGGGTTTGCACAAAAACACAAGAAAGAGAGAGCTCAACATTACATTTGAACTACTGAATCAGTGTGAGGAGTGAAGTCTCTGATGGGCATTGACTAGAGCAGTGAAGTCAGGTATAGTTTCTGACGTTGCTATGGGCAGGATTGCTGAGAAGGGAGAGTCAGTAAGAGATGATCTGTGCCTCGACCTGTTATATTTCATCCCTGAAAATGTCTCTTCACATACATAGGTTGACCCAAACAGTACAAACATCCTCTGAGCATGACTCCTAATCTTTGGAAAGTTTTGTTTATTGAGAGATGCATAGAACCTCGTCAGTGATACTGTTTTGAATAGTTCTCCAATCACTGCATCAGATTGAAGATCGATAAGCTCAAGTTGAAGGTGAAAGGAGAGGAATCCAACAGCATGTCATTTTCCAACACTTTGAAATCCTCAAAACGACCAGAAAACTCACCATTCAAAGAACGCAGCAGCAATGAATACTTCTCCCGCTGTTCATCTGATAGGGAACAGACTAGTTGTGTCAGAAGGTGGGTGATTGTTGGCTTCTACTTGGCGAGTCAGGAGGAGTAAACTGCCATTGAATGCTTTGACAAGGTTGTACATCTGAAGTGCAAAAAGGCCCTTCCCTTGTAGTTTGGAATTCAGTTCATTCATAAGGACCATGATGTCCATGGTGAAGGCAAAATCAGACAAACATTCTTTATCTTGCAGTTGCAAAAACTCAGCAATCTCTGACTTCAGGTCCCACACCATTTTAAGCACCTCTCCAAACTCAGCCATCTCACGTTTGTGTGGTAGGAGAGATCTGCATGACCTGACTTTTTCTCTTCCAACAGTGAGACAATCTGCCTGTGGTTTGAATATTTTGCTCTTATGAAGTGTACCACTTCAGTGACTGTATCCACAACATGGCTCGTTTTCAGAACACATTTACAGAGCACCTCCTGATGAATAATGCAATTCAGGGAAAAATAAATCTGATCTGGGTTCAGCTCATCTACTTGGTCTTGTATCCTTTTCAAAAGGCCAACGTTTTTTCCTTTAAAGTTTGGGCACCCATCAGTGATCACACTGGATAACTTTTCAAAACTCAGTCTCAGTCTTGCCACACACCTCTTAGAGCTACCCCCTACATTTTTCAATTTCCGCCTGAAGACATACCCAAATCAAACTATCTGTATCTCTGGCCCAGAAGCAAGGATATGCATATTCTTGGTACCATTTGAAAGAAAACACTCTGAAGTTTGTGTAAATGTGAATTGAATGTAGGAGAATATAACACAATAGATCTGGTTTCGATAATACAATGAAAAAAAACATATGTTTTTAATTTTTATTGTTGTATCATCATCTTTAAAATGAACAAGATAAAACAAACATTCAGGTAGGATGATGGGGACAATTTCAGTGAAAAATATAAGAGGACAACAGTACTTGTGCAACGTTTGAGAATGATAACTTCCTAAATGAGTGTGGTACATGACATTTATCATGAAGTCACCCAGGTGTCCCACACAAGTAGCCCAAATGTACCCAAGTGGCCAAATTGGTGAAGGTATACATTTTGAAACAAATAACTACATACAAAATGCCAAAATTGTATTCTAACATCCCCCCCCACCATAAATGGATAAAAAATATGGGAAAATATGAAGAAAAAAATATAAACATTTACAAAATTACATGGGTAACTATTTAAACACTTTCAAAATTTGGAAGATCCTCAGTCCTCTATCAAATCAAATGTATTTATATAGCCCTTCGTACATCAGCTAATATCTCAAAGTGCTGTACAGAAACCCAGCCTAAAACCCCAAACAGCAAGCAATGCAGGAGCACGGTGGCTAGGAAAAACTCCCTAGAAAGGCCAATAACCTAGGAAGAAACCTAGAGATGAACCAGGCTATGAGGGGTGGCCAGTCCTCTTCTGGCTGTGCGGGTGGAGATTATAATAGAACATTGTCGAGATTTTCAAACGTTCATAGATGACCAGCAGGGTCAAATAATAATAATCACAGTAGTTGTAGATGATGCAATAGGACAGCACCTCAAGAGTAAATATGAACAGTTTAGGGTTCCATAGTCGCAAGTAGAACAGCTGAAACTGGAACAGCAGCAAGGCCAGATGGACTGGGGACAGCAAGGAGTCATCATGCCAGGTAGTCCTGAGGCATGGTCCTAGGGCTCAGGTCCTCCGAGAGAGAAAGAGAGAATTAGAGAGAGCATACTTAAATTCACACCGGACACTGGATAAGACAGAATAAGTACTCCAGATATAACAAACTGACCATAGCCCCCTGACACATAAACTAATGCAGCATAAATACTGGAGGCTGAGACAGGAGGGGTCAGGAGACACTGTGACCCCATCCAATGAGACCCCCGGACAGGGCCAAACAGGAAGTATATAACCCCACCCACTTTGCCAAAGCTCTACACAATATTGTGCTGCTGATGCCAGGTGCCATAGCAGTCTCTTTCTGCTGTAAAGCAGAGGGTCACCAAGCATGTGGCGCAGGTGATGGGGTCTTAATTTTGCAAAGAACACAGCGACGCCTCCATGCTGTGCCCTTTTGGCCCTGAAGCACATCCATTCCTGCAGAAATAAATTTGGGCAGATGAACATCACTTGTGGCAGGAGCTGGATGAACCAGCTTCAGTGGGGGGTGGACACCTTGGCACTGGGGGCTCCCATTCGGAGTCAGTGTCATTGTGAAAGAAAATGTTAGTTTCACATATGAGCCCTGTATCAACAGGTATAATAAACAGATATATATAGAGAGAGTACAGGGAACATAAGGTTGAATGTATTATTATAGACCTGCTAGATCTACTGTCTCTTTTATATCATGACATTTCGGCTAGATCTACTGTCTCTATTATATTATGACAGACCAGCTAGATCTAGTCTTTATTATATTACAACAGACCAGCTGTCTCCATTTCACTTTGGCCATTGTTGTGGCCCTGCCGTCCCCGTTTCATGTGGGTTGGGGTGGGGCGGCAGAAACAAAACAATATCAATATTTTATATTATTAATTTCAAACAAGGGCATTAGCATGAGAAGAACTTACCAGTCCAATACGACGTCCTCTCCCGTTCAAAAAATATTCCTCCACTTGAGAATCGCTAAATTAATCGTCCCACAATAATCTCTGTCTCACTTTCCCGATCAAATTATTCTAAAATTGTGTTTACATCTGTATATCTAGACTTAGATTTAGCTTTCCCTGACTTAGTCACCATACTGATTGATATATAAACAGCTGAATATGCGTTGCTCCTTCCGGTATGAAACTTCAATAGCGAATGACTCTCTTTACACCGGAGTTTACTACATGGTTGGTCTTGCAACACATAAACATTACCTATTGCCATTTACCTCAGCTCATTTGCTATCTACCCAGCTAGATTCAAAGACGATCAGTGGTCATTGGGTTTAAATATAGTCAATCAACGAAACAGCGGGCAAATCATTGGTGCACAATGATGTCATTACTTGTTGTCTTCAAATCGGTTTCTTTCAGTCAATACGTCCCGCGAAATGACCCATCAGGTTTGGTTGTGTTACAAACAAACCAGTTGATTGCAGTGAAACCAAGCATGACTGGAAAAGTTACGTTCTGTGTGGGTATTTACCTCGAATGTGTCGGCGAAAATGGAATGAGACAGAATTCACGACACAAGCGGTTCACAAAATGTTTCATGTTAGGCTATAAAAACTGATTTTATTAAACAAAAGATAATTCATTGTGTAACAATGAGCATTGGGATTGCAAACAGACAAAGATCGTCAAAGGTAAACAATTTATGATTGGTTGAAATTGTTTTTTTTCATGGGGCTCTATCCTCAGATAATCGCATCGTATTCTTTCGCAGTAAATCCTTTTTTAAATCTGACAACGCAGTTGGATGAGCAAGATTCTAGGCTTTTGATAGATGTGAGACACTTGTATTTTCATGAATGTTTAATATGACTATTTATGTAGCGATCACCGTATGTTGTGGAATTTCAGCCCACTACCGGTTTCCGTGCTCAGAGAGGTTAACTTCCGCCAATAAATATTTCACTGTGGTTGTGCTCTTCATTGACAACACTGAAGCAAGCTCCTCTGTAATTTCAAAGTCTGGGGTTACGTCTCGAAAGAATATCACCAACTGTGCCGTGTAATGTGCATCACTGAAATCCTTTACCTTGTCTTTCAACTGATGTTCCATATTCTCTGCGATGTCCTCAACACGCCATGTCACAGTGCGTCTTGACAGGGAAATATTTTAAAACAGCTTTTTCTTTTCAGGGCAAAGTATTGCTGCAGAGTCAATTACACATTCATTAACGAATTCACCTTCAGTGAATGGCTTGCTATGTTTAGCAACTTTGTAGGACAATACATACAGTTGAAGTTGGAAGTTTACATACACTTAGGTTGGAGTCAATAAAACTCATTTTTCTACCACTCCACAAATATCTTGTTAACAAATTAATGTTTTGGCAAGTTATTTAGGACATCTACTTTGTGCATGACACAAGTCAGTTTTCCAACAATTGTTTACAGTCAAATTATTTCACTTGTTATTCACTGTATCACAATTCTGGTGGGTCAGAAGTTTACATACACTAAGATGACTGTGACTTTAAACTGCTTGGTAAATTCCAGAAATGTATGTTATGGCTTTAGAAGCTTCTGATAGGCTAATTGACATCATTGTAGTCAATTGGAGGTGTACCTGTGAATGTATTTCAAGGCCTATCTTCAAACCCAGTGCCTCTTCGCTTGACATCATGGGTAAATCAAAAGAAATCAGCCAAGAACTCAGAAAAACAATTGTAGACCTCCACAAGTCTGGTTCATCCTTGGGAGCAATTTCCAAATGCCTGAAGGTACCACGTTTATCTGTACAAACAATAGTACACAAGGATAAACACCATGGGACCACGCAGCCGTCATACCTGTCAGGAAGGAGACGCGTTCTGTACCTTGGTGCGAAAAGTGCTAATCAATCCCAAAACAACAGCAAAGGACCTTGTGAAGATGCTGGAGTAAACAGGTACAAAAAGTATCTATATCCACAGTAAAATGAGTCCTATATCGACATAATCTGAAAGGCCGCTCAGCAAGGAAGCCACTGCTCCAAAACTGCCATAAAAAAGCCAGACTACGGTTTGCAACTGCACATGGGGACAAAGATCATACTTTTTGGAAAAATGTACTCTGGTCTGATGAAAAAAAAACTGCTTGGCCATAATGACCACCGTTATGTTTGGAGGAAAAACGGGGAGGCTTGCAAGCCAAAGATCACCATCCCAAACCTGAAGCACGGGGTGGCAGCATCATGTTTTTTGGGTACTTTTCTGCAGGAGGGACTGGTGAAATTCACAAAATAGAAAGCATCATGAGGCAGGAAGATTATGTGGATATATTTAAGCAACATCTCAAGAAATCAGTCAGGTTAACCTGTTAATCCTACCCCCTACTTTTTTGAACATTCTGTTAAAAATCGCGCAACATTTCAGCGCCCTGCTACTCATGCCAGGAATATAGTATATGCATATGATTAGTATGTGTGGATAGAAAACACTCAGACGTTTATAAAACTGGTTAAATCACGGCTGTGACTATAACAGAACGTGCGTTTCATCGAAAAGCACAGGAAAATCTGATCACTGAAAATGGAAATATATATCCATGCGCGACTTGAACCCATTGATAAAGGTGAACCACATTTAATGGGGCTGAGGTTGCAATACCTACAGCTTCCACACGTTGTCTAGAGTCTTGTCCTTTGCCTAGGCTTTGTTTCTTGGTTAAACAGATGCAAGGCAACGCATTTCTTCCGGTCTCCGACCGGATATTTTGGTTGAGAATTACCCGGACATTTTTTCCAGACGGACAGCTTTTGCCTCGTGATCAATTTGATCGCTTATTAAAGTTTAATAATACCTAAAGTTGCATTACAAAAGTATTTCGAAGTGTTTTGTGAAAGTTTATCGTCTACTTTTTTTATTTTAAAAAATGACGTTACGTTATAAGACGCTATTTTTTTCCATTTATCACACAGTCTTCATAGATCGATATCTAGGCTATATATGGACCGATTTAATCTGAAAAAAAGACCCAATAGTGATTATGGGACATCTAGGAGTGCCAACAAAGAAGATGGTCAAAGGTAATGAATGTTTTATATTTTATTTGTGCGGTCTGTGTAGCGACGACTATGCTAATTATTTTGTTTTCGCCGAAAAGCATTTTAAAGATCTGACTCGTTGCCTGGATTCACAACGAGTGTAGCTTTAATTCAATACCCTGCATGTGTATTTTAATGAACGTTTGAGTTTTAACTAGTACTATTAGCATTTAGCGTAGCGCATTTGCATTTCCAGATGTCTAGATGGGAGGTAGGACCAAGAGGATAAAGCTGGTCACAAATGGGTTTTCCAAATGGACAATGACCCAGAGCATACCTCCAAAGTTGAAGCAAATTGGCTTAATGACAACAAAGTTAAGGTATTGGAGTGGCCATCACAAAGCCATGACCTCAATCCTATAGAAAATGTGTGGGCAGAACTGAAAAACTTACACCAGCTCTGTCAGGAGGAATGGGCAAAAACTCACCCAACTTATTGTGGGAAGCTTGTGGAAAGATACCCGAAACGTTTGACCCAAGTTAAACAATATAAAGGCAAAGCTCCCAAATACTAATTGAGTGCATGTAAACTTCTGACCCACTGGGAATGTGATGAAATAAATAAAAGCTGAAATAAATCATTCTCTCTACTATTATTCTGACATTTCGTAGTGTTAAAATAAAATGGTTATCCCAACTGACCTAAGACAGATAATTTTTATTCGGATTAAATGTCAGGAATTGTGAAGAACTGAGTTTAAATGTATTTAGCTAAGATCAAATCAAATCAAAAATCACATTTTATTGGTCACATACACATGGTTAGCAGATGTTAATGCGAGTGTAGTGAAAAGCTTGTGCTTCTAGTTCCGACTATGCAGTAATATCTAACATGTAATCTAACAATTTCACAACAACTACATTATACACACACAAGTGTAAAGGAATTAATTAGAGTATGCAAATATAGATATTTGGATGAGCGATGGCCGAATGGCATAGGCAAGATGCAGTAGATGTTATAGAGTACAGTATATACATATGAGATGAGTAATGTAGCGTATGTAAACATTATGTAAAGTGGCATTGTTTTATATGACATGTGATACATTTATTACATCCAATTTATAATTATTAACCTCTGACTCCCCATCCCGCATGAGGGAGCGTAATCATCGACTGACACTAATTAGCATAACGCAACGGACATAAATATTCCTAGAAAATATTCCTATTCATGAAAATCACAAGTGAAATATATTTAGACACAGCTTAGCCTTTTGTTAATCACCCTGTCATCTCAGATTTTCAAAATATGCTTTACAGCCAAAGCTAGACAAGCATTTGTGTAAGTTTATCGATAGCCTAGCATAGCTTTTTGTCCAGCTAGCAGTAGGTAACTTGGTCACGGAAATCAGAAAAGCAATCAAATTAAATTGTTTACATTTGATGAGCTTCGGATGTTTTCACTCACAAGACTCCCAGTTAGATAGCCAATGTTCCTTTTTTCCCAAAATATTATTTTTGTAGGCGAAATAGGTCCGTTTGCTCTTCCCGTTTGGCTGAGAAATCGCCCGGAAATTGCAGTCATGAAAACGCCGAAAAATATTTAAAATTAGCTCTATAATAATGACAGAAACATGCAAACGTTGTTTATAGTCAATCCTCAAGGTGTTTTTCAAATATCTATTCGATAATATATCCACCGAGACAATTGTTTTTTCAATAGGACCTCTGTAATTTACGCGAGAATCACTCCCAGAGCCATCAGGTGACCAGTTGCGCAATGTAGCCGCTTACGGGTATTCTTCAACATAAATGCGTAAAACTACGTCACAATGCTGTAGACACCTTGGGGAATACGGAGAAAAGGTTATCTGGTTGATAGCCCATTCACTGCTCAATAGGGACGGATTGGAATGCAGCACTTTCAAAACATGAGGCATTTCCGGATTGGATTTTTCTCAGGCTCTCGCCTGCAATATCAGTTCTGTTATACTCACAGACAATATTTTTACAGCTTTGGAAACTTTAGAGTGTTTTGTCAATTATATGCATATTCTAGCATCTTGTCCTGACAAAATATCCCATTTACTACTGGAACGTTATTTTTCAAAAAATGAAAATACTGCCCCCAAGTCGTTTTCACTTTTGGATGAATAGCGTGCCCAGAGTGAACTGCCTCCTACTCTGCCCCAGATGCGAATATATGCATATTATGAATAGTATTCGATAGAAAACACTCTGATGTTTCTAAAACTGTTTAAATGATGTCTGTGAGTATGACAGAACTCATATGGCAGGCAAAAACCTGAGAAAAATCCAACCAGGAAGTGGGATATCTGAGATTTGTACTTTTTCAAAGCTTGGCCCACCGAATACACATTGTCTATGGAGTCAAATTGCACTTCCCACGGCTTCCACTAGATGTCAACCGTCTTTAGAAACTGGTTTGAGGATTCTACTATAAGGGAGGAGCTCATGAGACCTGTTTGAGACAGTTGTCTGGCAGAGTGTCTCAGGCTCATGACGCGCGCTCCCGACAGAGTTAGCTCTTGTTCCAGTGCTTTTCATCAGGCATAGGAATTCTCCAGTTGGAAGCTTATTGATGTTTTATGTTCAAAACATCCTAAGGATTGATTCCATACATTGTTTGACTTGTTTCTACGACCTGTAACGGAACTTTTCGAGTTTTTGTCTGGACGAAGTGCTCACGCCTCATGAAGATGGATTACTGGGCTGAACACGCTAACAACAAGTGGCTATTTGGACATAAATGATGGACTTTATGGAACAAATCAGTCATTTATTGTCGAACTGGAATTCCTGGGAGTGCCCTCTGACGAAGATCATCAAAGGTAAGTGAATATTTATAGTGTTATTTCTAACTTCTGTTGACTCAAATGGTGGATATTTCTCTGACTGGATTTGGCTCTGAGCGCTGTTCTCAGTTTATGCTTTTTCCGTAAAGTTTTTTACAAATCTGACACAGCGATTGCATTAAGGAGAAGTCTATCTTTAATTCTGTGAATAACACTTGTATCTTTTATCAATGTTTATTATGAGTATTTCTGCAAAATCACTGGATGTTTTGAAATCAAAACATTAATGCACGTAATGTAAACTGAGATTTTTGGATATAAATATGCACATTATCGAACAAAACATACATGTATTGTGTAACATGATTTCATATGAGTGTCATCTGATGAAGATCATCAAAGGTTAGTGATTAATTTTATCTACATTTCTGCTTTTTGTGACTCCTATCTTTGGCTGGAAAAATGTCTGTTTTTTTGACTTGGCTATGACCTAACATAATCATATTTTGTGCTTTCGCTGTAAAGCATTTTTTAAAATCGGACATGATGGGTAGATTAACAAGAAGTTTATCTTTAATTTGCTGTATTGGACTTGTTAATGTGTGAAAGTTACATATTTCCCAAAAATATTTTAGAATTTTGCACACTGCCTTTTCTTAGGAATGTTAAAGGAATGCTAGCGGAACGCCTGCGCTAGAAAGGTTAAAGTGGCTAGAGTCAGTATGTTGGCAGCAGCCACTCAATGTTAGTGATGGCTGTTTAACAGTCTGATGGCCTTGAGATGGAAGCTGTTTTTCAGACTCTCGGTCCCAGCTTTGATGCACCTGTTCTGACTTCGCCTTCTGGATGATAGCGGGGTGAACAGGCAGTGGCTCGGGTGGTTGTTGTCCTTGATGATCTTTTTGGCCTTTCTGTGACAACGGGTGGTGTTAGTGTCTTGGAGGGCAGGTAGTTTGCCCCGGTGATGCGTTGTGCAATCCTCACTACCCTCTGGAGAGACTTGCGGTTGTGGGAAAGGCCGTTTCCGTACCAGGCGGTGATACAGCCCGACAAGATGCTCTCGATTGTGCATCTGTAAAAGTTTGTGTTTTTGGTGACAAGCCACATTTCTTCAGCCTCCTGAGGTTGAAGAGGCGCTGTTGCTCCTTCTTCACTGTGCTGTCTCTGTGGACTATTTCAGTTTTCCGTGATGTGTACGCCGAGGACCTTAAAACTTTTTACATTTTCCACTACTTTCCCGTCGATGTGGATAGGGGTGTGGTCCCACTGCTGTTTCCTAAAGTCCATGATCATCTCCTTTGTTTTGTTGACGTTGAGTATGAAGTTGTTTTTCTGACACCACTCTCTGAGGGCCCTCACCTCCTCCCTGTAGGCCGTCTTGTTGTTGTTGGTAATCAAGCCTACCACTGTTGTGTCATAGGCAAACTTGATGATTGAGTTGGAGGCGTAGATGGCCACTCAGTCATGGGTGAACATGGAGTACAGTAGAGGGCTGAGAACGCACCCTTGTGGGGCCCCCGTGTTGAGGATCAGCAGGGTGGAGATGTTGTTTCCTACCCTCACCACCTGAGGGTGGCCCGTCAGAAAGTCCAGGACCCAGTTGCACAGGGCGGGGTCTATACCCAGGGTCTCGAGCTTAATGATGAGATTGGAGGGTACTATGGTGTTATATGCTGAGCTGTAGTCGATGAACAGCATTCTTATTCCTCTTATTCAGATGGGTTAGGGCAGTGTGCAGTGTGATGACGATTGCATCGTCTGTGGACCTATTGGTGCCTCCAGTAACTCTCCCAGCTCAACAGGGGTCATCACTACCTCTCCCTCCTGTTCCCGGTTCCAGTGGGCTGCGTCTCGCCCTTCCCGGAGAGTATGATGGGACAGCAGCGCGGTGCCAGGGCTTCCTGCTACAACTGGACATCTACATGGGCACTGTTTATCCAGCTCCCTCGGGAAGGTAGAGGGTGTCCGCCCTTGTTTCTTGCCTCTCGGGGAGAGCTCCTGAGTGGGCCAACGTTTTGGGAGAAGTAGATGCGGCATTGGATGACATCAGGGAGGTCTTCGACCACCCACCCAAGGGTAGAGCGGTGGGTGAATGTCTGTTCCACCTGAGGCAGAGATGAGGAGCGCCCAGGAGTTCACACTGGAACTTCGGACCTTGGACCCCGGAGCAGGATGGAACTTCAGGGTTCTCATTGACCGCTACCGTTGCAGCCTGCGCAAGGATGTCCGTCGGGAGTTGGCCTACAGGGATACCACTCTTACCCTCGACCAGCTGGTGGACATGTCCATTCGGCTGGATAACCTGCTGGTCACCCGTGGACGTCCAGAGAGGGCTCTGTCGATTCCCTGCGCAGACCGGAGACCGGAGGAAGGACTTTAACGTGTACAATCTGTGGCCGCAGAGGTCACACTGCTGGTCGGTGCTGTGTTGGTTCCTCTAGGGTTTGAGGCAGCAGGCAGGGCACTCTGGCGTACCCCAGATGGGAAGGCACCATTCCCACCCAGAGCCCTCTGTTGCACACATGTTTTAGTTTGTTACTTTTCCTGAGTTTTCCCTGCATTCCCGGCATAATGCGCTCGTCGATTCAGGCGCGGCTGGGAATTTCATTGAATTTCGTTTGCCCATAGTTTCGGGATCCCCATCGTTCCCATGGATGTGCCCTTCCGCATTCACGCCTTAGATAGTCGACCATTATGGTCAGGGTTGATTAGGGAGGTCACCTCTCCTTTGCGCATGGTGACGCAGGGGGGTCCTACGGAGATAATTTGTTTCTTCGTTATTTACTCTCCTACGTTTCCCATGGTGCTGGGCCTACCTTGGTTAGCTTGTCATAACCCAACTGTTTCTTGGCCACAGAGGGCTCTCACGGGTTGGTAACGAGAGTGCTCAGGTAAGTGTTTTGGGGTTTCCGTTGGTGCTACTATGGTGGAGAGTCCAGACCAGGTCTCCACCGTGCGCATTCCCCCTGAATATGCCGATTTGGTTCTCGCCTTCTCCAAAAAGAAGGCAACACAATTACCACCTCATCGACGGGGCGATTGTGCGATAGATCTCCTTGTAGGCTCTGCACTTCCCAGGAGTAACTTGTATCCCCTCTCACAGGCGAGAGACGGAGGCTATGGAAACATATGCCTCCGAATCCCTGCGTCAAGGGTACATTTGGTCCTCCACTTCACCCTCCTCCTCTAGTTTATTTTTTGTGAAGAAGGAGGGAGGTCTGCGCCTGTGTATTGACTATTGGGGTCTGAATCAGGTCACTGTGAGGTAAAGTTTACCCAAGGTTTTGGTCAGATAGCGGCTCTCTTTACCTCACTGCTGAAGGTGGATCCGGTGCACTTGCAGTGGACAGCTGAGGCAGACAGGGCTTTTAGTCACCTTAGGGCTCTGTTTACGTCGGCTCCTGTCCTCGGGTCCCGTGCTCCCATGCTGGTGGCGCAGGTAGTGTGGGAGCTGGACGCGGACAATGTGCGGGTGTTTCTTACAGAGCTCACTCCCTCCAGTATCCCGCGGGGCGTCTGTACGTTCCATCTGCTTTTCATGACCGGCTGATTTATTGGGCCCACTCGTCACCCTCCTCTGGTCATCCAGGCATCGGTCGGACAATGCGCTGTCTGAGCGGGAAGTATTGGTGGCCCACTTTGGCTAAGGACATGAGGGTTTATGTTTCCTCCTGCTCTGTGTGCGTCCAGTGTAAGGCTCCTAGGCACCTGCCTAGATGTAAGTTAAACCCCTTACCCGTTCCACAGCGGCCATGGTCACACCTGTCGATCGATTTCCTGACCGATCTTCCCCCATCACAGGGAAACACCACGATCATGGTGGTAGTGGATCATTTCTCTAAGTCCTGCAATCTATTTCCTCTGCCCGGTCTCCCTACGGCCCTACAGACTGCGGAGGCCTTGTTTACACACGTCTTCGGGCACTATGGGATACCTGAGGATACAGTGTCTGATCGAGGTCCCTAGTTCACCCCTAAGGGTCTGGAAGGCGTTCATGGAACGTCTGGGGGTCTCGGTCAGCCTTACCTCAGGTTTTCACCCTGAGAGGAACGGGCAGCTGGATAGAGTAAAACAGGATGTGGTTAGGTTTCTGAGGTCCAATTGCCAGGACCGGCTGAAGGAGTGGGCAGCGTTTGTGCCCTGGGCAGAGATGGCCCAGAACTCACTCCGCCACTACTCCACTAACCTCACTCCCCCAGTGTGTATTGGGGTATCAGCCGGTTCTGGCTCCTTGGCATCAGAGTCAGATCGAGGCTCCTGTGGTGGACGACTGGTTCCAGCGCGCGGAGGAAACATGCGACGCCGCCCATGTCCATCTTCAGCGTGTTGTGCTGTGCCAGAAAGTGGGCGCAGACCATCATTGCAGTGTTCGCACCGGGGGTCCGGGTCTGGCCCTCGACCCGAAACCTGCAAGGACCGGAGGAAACCTGCCCCTCCGGCTGCCCTGCCGGAAGCTGGGTCCACGGTTAGTGGCGCCATTTAATGTCCTGAGGAGAGTGAATGAGGTATGTTATAGGTTACAGTTTCTCCCCGATTACCGCATTAACCCCTTGTTCCATGTGTCGGTCGGACAATGCGCTGTCTGAGCGGGAAGTATTGAGGAGTCTGAGGTGATGGAGGTTCCTCCGCCCCCTCTGGACATCGAGGGGCCCCGGCGTACTGCGTTCGTTCCATACTGGATTCGCGACATCGGGCGAGGGGCCTTACCTCATGGACTGGGAGGAGTATGTTCCGGAGGAGAGATGCTGGGTTCCGGTGGAGGATGTGTTGGATCCTTTTCTGCTGCGAGAGTTCCACAGTCTCCATCCGGATCGTCCTGCGCCTCGTCCTCCGGGTCGTCCCAAAGGCTGTTGTCAACACTCTGCTTGAACCATGCTTCGGGGGGTGATACTGTCACGACCTCGATGCTTCTCCTTGTTTGGGCGGTGCTCGGCGGTCGACGTTGCCGGTCTTCTAGCCATTTGTTTTGTCTCATTTTCCCACACACCTGGTTCTCATTTCCCTCATTATGTGTTGTGTATTTAACCCTCTGTCTCCCCCATGTCTTTGTGTGGTATTGTTCATCTGTTTTTATGTATGCATATGTTAGGCTGGTTGCGCTGGGTTATGTTCAACCCGTATTTAGTATTTTGTGTTCATTTGTGCCGTGTGTTTTTGGTTCGCCAAATAAAAGTCTCCGTTTTGCTACCATGTATCTGCTCTCTTGCGCCTGACTTCCTACAGCCCTTCACAGATGCCTTGACAGATGCATATACTGTAAATTCTGTTGGTTACTTTTTCCACATTTTGTCAAGTTACATCCTTAATCTGGAATAGATACAATTTTTAAACATCAATCTACACACAATAGTTGATAATGACAAAGCGAAAACAGATTTTTTTTATTCTTGCAAATTTATTAAAATAAAAAAATAAAAACTTATTTACAAAAGTATTTGGGGGGCTCCCGAGTGGCGCAGAGGCCTAAGGCACTGCATCTCAGTGCTAGAGGTATCACTACAAACACCCGGTTTGAATCCAGGCTGTATCACAACCGACCGTTATTGGGAGTCCCACAGGGCGGTGCACAGTTGACCCAACGTCGTCCGGGTTTGGCCGGGGTAGGCCTTCATTGTAAATAATAATTTGTTCTTACCTGACTTGCCTAGTTAAATAAAGGTTCAATTAAAAAAAAAACATTTGGTGGCAAGCGCAATCAATAGGAGGTGAACAGTGGCTGGTGCGGAAAATATGGTCTCATAGCCTACCTCAGCTAATAGCCTACATGTATGTTGCACTCACTCAATGCACAATCCCAAGACTATATGTACACACTCACACACATTACCCTGACACTCACAAAACCCACACATTCATTCATATACACTACATACACACATACTGACTCATCATATGCTACTGCTACTCTGTTCATTATTTTTTATCTATCCTGATGACACTTTACCCTGCCTGTACAGTGCATTCGGAAAGTGTTCAGACTCCTTGACTTTTTCTACATTTTGTTACGTTACAACCTTATTCTAAAATGGATTAAATAGTTTTCCCCCCTTACCAATCTAAACACTAGCCCATAATGACAAAAAACAAAAACAGGTTTTAAGAAATGTTTACAAATTAATAACAAAAAGACATCTATCACATTCACCCAAGTATTCAGACGCTTTACTCAGAACTTTGTTGAAGCACCTTTGGCGGAGATTGCAGCCTTGATTCTTCTTGGGTATGACGCTACAAGCTTGGCACACCTATATTTGAGGAGTTTGTCCCATTCTTCTCTGCAGGTCCTCTCCAGCTCTGTCAGTTTGTATGGGGAGCGTCGCTGCACAGCTATTTTCAGGTCTCTATAGAAATGTTAAATTGGGTTCAAGTCCGGGCTCTGGCTGGGCCAATCAAGGACATTCAGAGACTTGTCCCGAAGCCACTCATGCGTTATATTGGCTGTGTGCTTAAGGTCATAGTCCTGTTGGAAGGTGAACCTTCGCCCCAGTCTGAGGTCCTGAGTGCTCTGGAGCAAGTTTCCATCAAGGATCTCTCTGTACTTTGCTCCGTTCATCTTTCCCTCAATCCTGACTAGTCTCCCAGTCCCTACCACTGAAAAACATCCCCCACATCATGATGCTGCCACCACCATGGTTCACTGTAGGGATTGTGCCAGGTTTCTACCAGATATTTCGCTTGGTATTCAGGCCAAAGAGTTCAATCCTGGTTTCATCAGAGCAGAGAATCTTGTTTATCATGGTCTGATAGTCATTTAGATTATTTTGGCAAACTCCAAGCGGGCTGTAGTGCATTTTACTGAGAAATGGCTTTGGTCCGGCCACTCCAGCATAAAGGTCTCATTGGTGGAGAGCTGCAGAGATGGTTGTCCTTCTGGAAGGTTCTCCCATCTCCACAGAGGAACTATGGAGCTCTGTCAGAGTGACTGAAAGATTAGTGGAATCTGTGTGGGTAGCTGGACAGGTAGGATGACTGACAGTGAAGGTGAACAGGTGGTCACGTGTCAGGTGACAGAGGAATGGATGAGACTGAGGCAGGAATTCCTTTAACCATGAAGTGGTATATTTACTGAGTAGTCTGTGCTGCATCAAAGGAAACAAACAACATGTATCCAATCAAATTCATAATCAAAGATCAAATCATATCATTCATTATTAACATAATTTAGGGAATTCAACAGTCCAGTTCATTAAGAAGTCAATAGTAATCATCCGTGAGTCATTTAAGCTCGTAACTATTTATCATAAATCATGAAAGAATACAAACAGTGAATGGTTATACAATCTATAATCCCCATTATCAAAGTCAATCAGTTAGCAAACAATGACATTTCTCATTTCACTCTTTCAATTGTCTTCATGTGTACATATAATTAATTTCAATGCACATGAACCATATCGATTGCATAATTGGCCTATGAAGATCCGTAGGGCTGTGATCATTGACAATTCACAGCACACAATATGTTTGTAGCGTGCGCTCCAATCCGCGCTCCGCGGTAATAACTATTAACAGTAACTGAATGACCCACTCTCCCCATCACCACAGATAATTCAGATGAAAGGTAACATAGTCGGTGGACACACAGAACTTCTGAATCAGATGGAGTTAATGAAGAGAAAGCAGCGAGATCAGGCGATGGCAATTTCCTCCTTTTATGGAGTTGAGATCTGTCGGACATTTCCACCTGACCTAAAGCGCCCCTGGCCCAGCTGAGTAAATGGCAATGAATTAAAGGATTATTCCACCAACTCCATGGGCCTTTTCTACACTGACCATCGGGTTATCGGTCACCTCCCTGACCAAGGCTCTTCTCCCCTAATTGCCCAGATTGTGCGGGCGGCCAACTCTAGGAAGCGTTTTGGTGGTTCCAAACTTCTTCCATTTAAGAATGATGGATGCCACTGTGTTCTTGAGAAACCTCAATGCTGCTGAAATGTTTTGGAACCCTTCCCCAGATCTTGAAAGTGCCTCAACACAATCCTGTCTCAGAGCTCTACGGACAATACTCTCGACCTCATGGCTTGGTTTTTGCTCTGGCATGCACTGTCAACTGTTGGACCTTATATTGACAGTTCTGTGCCTTTCCAAATCCAATCAATTGAATTTACCATAGGTGAACTCTAATCAAGTTGTATAAGCATCACAAGGCTGATCAATGGAAACAGGGTGCACCTGAGCTCAATGTCAAGTCTCATATCAAAGGGTCTGAACACTTATGTAAATAAGGTATAGGTTTTTTACCTTTAGTAAATATGCAACAATTTCTACAAACCTATTTTTGCTGTGTCATTATGGGGTATTGTGTGTAGATTGATGAGGACATTTTTTTATTTAATCAATTTTATAATAATGCTGTAACAAAATATGGAAAAAGTGAAGGGGTCTGAATACTCTCGGAATGTACAGTACTGTGTCTACCTTAAATACCTCTTATCCCTGCACATTGATCTGGTACTCCCTGTACATAGCTTAATTGTTGTGTTTTTTTATTCCTCTTGTGTGTACTATTTTTACTTGTATTTTTTTAACTGCATGGTTGGGAAGGGCTTGTAAGCAAGCATGTCATGGTAACTTCTATATCATTATATTGGGCGAATGTGACAAATACAATTTGATTTGAGGGTTCAAGAACATCAGGTGAGGGGTGACAGGGTTGGTGCATGTGTCAGAGTGTGGGTAGAAAAAACATATGTGTGCGTGTGTGTGTAGGATGTGTTTTGTGTGTGAACACACAAGCATGTGTGTGTTAAGAGGGTTACAGAAGACCAGGCAGGGCTGGTTAATTATAGAGTTGATGTAAACTGGCAGCTTGATGGGTCCTAAATCAGGCAGGTACAAATATGCAGTGTACTATCAGCCATTAATGAGCAGCATTAGGTTATATACATGTGTAATTAATAAACAGACGCTGGGAGGGTTTGCACAAACTCATGTTTAGAATGAGAAATTAGCTCAATCAAGTTGGTCCCTTAACCCAATCCGCCTCCTGTGTCCATTGTGAAAGCAGAGATAAAATGGGAGAAGCCAGGGGTTAAACTGAGCTCATGAAGATCATCAAAGTTTAGTGATTAATTTTTATCTCTATTTGTGCTTTTTGTGACTCCTCTCTTTGGCTGGAAAAATGCTAGTGGAACCACAGTCCTAGACAGGTTAAATATCTTTCTAGAACAATTTCTGCAAATGATTGATACATTAAAGCTGTGCAGTGCCACCATGTACTTAATTTGACAGGCCTATTAGCCTATACTGGATAGATACATGTTTTTTTTTGTGTCCAAATTATTTTTGTGGAAAGTCAAACCCTAAAGAGACTTAATTGGACATTAGCTGCAATGTAATACGATAACATGTGATAAGATGCCTTTATTGTCCACTCACATGGTATTTAATCTTACCCAGATCAGCATATCAAATTGTAACGCAACAAAGCACGCTTCAACCAACATATTCACCTATATATCTCCCATGGCATGGTGTTGTTGCCCTAACAGTACAGAATGCAGGAAACTTACGTGATTGTTAGGTTGTCTTGTTAATTAATTCAAGATTGCTATTGTTAGTACTGGACATTTATATTATAAAATTCAGATATACAGTTGAAAATATATCCTGAATATAAAAGAATAGATGGACACTATGTGGAGGATAAAATGTACTGTTAGAATGACTCATCAACTTATGACAGAAATAAAAGAAATGCAGACTTTTTTTAATCAACACCTAGGGCTTTATATAATCGATCAACAATACCTTACCTACGTCAACCTACATTTTACGCCGTAGTCCTATCATTTCATGAATAATTCAGCATTCTTTATCACCTGAAAGTGTTTTATTTATTTATTTATTTCACCTTTCTTTAACCAAGAAGGGTTCATTGAGATTTGAAATCTCTTTTTCAAGAGCGTCCTGGCCAAGATGAGCAGCACCAAGTCATTTGTCACGTCTGCTCCTGCTCCTCCCCTCCAGAGTACAACGTCGCCACCGGTCCTGGGATTCATCATTACGGGCACCTGTGAATCATCATGATTCACAATCAATCATTATGATTCACACCTGAACTCCATGACCTTCATCATTTCCTCCCCTTTATATGTCACTCTCCCAGGTTCACTCACCAGTTGGTATTGTTCTTGTGTATCGGTGTTGTGTTCTTGGTTTTGTTGTTTTCTTAACGTTTTACCTGCACCTGCTTCTGACGACTCAACAAAAGGAAGCATCAGGGAGTGTTTTATTTTGGTGTCTGAGGTGATGTCGGGTCCGGGTGTCCGACCGGAGCTACCTGGGAGGCCTCAGCTGGTTTGTTGTGTTCCCATGCCTCAGCTGGCTCGACAGGCTGCCATGCCTCTGCTGGCTCGATAGGCTCCCATGCCTCAGCTGGTGAGGTCTCAGCCGGCTCTCACGCCTCAGCCGGACCAGTCCGCTCCGGATCCCCAGGATCGTCCCTGTGGTTGGCGTCCTGTGGCTGGAGCTTAACGTGCCGGGGAGGGGGTACTGTCACGTATGCTCTCTGTCCGGTGCTCTAGGTCATCATCCTCCAGTGCCTCAGCCGGATTGACAGGTTTCCACGCATTAGCAAAGGTGACCAGTCCACTCCTGATCCCCGGGATCGTCATCTTGGTCAGCGTCCTGCGGCTGGAGTCTCGTGTCGGGATGGGGTACTGTCACATGGGCTCCCTCTCCGGCCTCTAGGTCACCAGGCTGCTCGTTATGGCGAACACCTGTCACCAGTTAGGTGCATAGTGACACTCACCTGGACCCCATCACCTCCTTGATTACCTGCCCTTTATATGTAACTCCTTTTGGTTTCTTCCCCAGTCATCATTATTCCTGTTTCTGTTCCAATGTCATGTCTGTGTGTTGTTCATGTTTCTTGTTTTGCATTTAGTTGCATTTATTTATTAAAACACTCATTCCCTGAACTTGCTTCCCGACTCTCAGTGCAAACGTTACATCGTTACAGACATGAAAAACTACAGGTACTCTAGTAAAAAAAACAGAATTCCCAGGAGTATGTCACAATCATAAAACAGAAAATTAAAAACATTGACAGGCCAAGGAATCAGCCTCAATCCTTCATCAATGATTTAAAAAACCAAATGGGACAACTTCTTCCAGTTTAAAAGTAGTTTCTAAGGTGTTCTAATCTGATGGCACAGAGTACATAAAAGCCATTTTACCAAATTTTGGACAGATGGAACAGTTAGCATGTTAAAGTCCTGCGAAAGAAGAGTACCCACCACATTTCTGAACAATAAAAATGCCCAAATAAAATGGTAGTAAACCCAAAATGGCTTTGTAAATAAAAGTATGCCATTGACTGAGCCTACGATCAACTAGAGAAGGCCAGCCAACCCTGGTATATAAAGTGCAGTGGTGTGTAAAGTTTTTACAGTTGAAAATAAATCTCAATGCTCCATGATAAAGGGTGTAAATTGATCTCAAACACCGAGCAGAAGCATTCATAAATAAAATATCACCATAAAAATCCCAACTTCAGCGTCAATGTTTTTGTAAGTTGTTGAATATGCAATTTAAAAGAGACTGTCATCAATTAAAATTCCAAGCTATTTACATAAGGTTACAGCCTTAATCTCATTGCCCTGACAGGTAGTAATAGGTTCAGAGGTCTATTTCTTGCTTTAGAAAACACCATTTGTTTAGATTTGTCAGCATTGGGGATAAGCGTCAATTGACATAAGATATGTTTAACAGTATAAAAAGCAGTTTGCAAGTTCTGGAAAGCTTTTGTGAAAGTTGAGGCACAACAAATAACAGTATCATCAGCATAAAGGTGAAGTTGCGCATTTTGCACATTTCTGTCTAAATTATTTATATAAATAGTGAATAAAAGGGGACCAAGTACAGTGCCCTGGGGAACACCATTACAGACAGACAATTTAATAGACATAAGACCATCAAATTGCGGGCATTGGGTTCTATTAGACAGATATTTAAAAAACCATGCAACTGCATGCCCGAAAGACCTACGCTCGACAATCTCTGCCTCAGTGTATCATGATCAACAATATCAAAAGTCTTAGAGAGATCTATAAAAAGTGAGACACAGTGCTGTTTTTGGTCAAGGGCTTCAGTAATATCAATTAATACCTTCATGGCTACTGTAATTGTGCTATGCTTCTTCCTGAAGCCCGATTGGTACATTGATAAAATAGTTAATATATAAAAAGTATTTTAGCTGTTCACTAACAAGGCTTTCAAGTATTTTCACTAGGGTTGACAGCTTTGAAATGTGCCTATAATTATTTAAGAGTTGGATTACCCCCTTTTTTATGGGCTTGTATTGTGCAGTGCTGTGTCCGTTTTATGTATGACAATGTCAGTATTGACATTAAATGCAACGATAGTCACATCTATCTGTGACTCGTTTTAGGAAACTAGGCGTGTCACTACTTCACAGGACAGGCATTTGAACGTAAGCATTCATTTTTATATCAATACGTTTTTGGGCAGAACTTTCATGTGCCTTAATAACAAACTTGTATGCCATCTATAAATATGAAATAAATGTTAAATTACGAGCTTAATTGGTTCAGGGGAAAAGAAGGAGCCTAGTTGGTTCTGAGATAATAATGTATAGGCTGAACATGCCGAGAGATGAGTTCAGATTTGTCTGCCATGTAGCTCGCTTCTGTCTATAACATGAGCTGCTCAGTATGTGTAGGTAATCCTTTCTAACACAGATTTTTGCAAATATATTATTAAGAACTGCAAAAGTGTTGCTAATGCTCTCAACTTTCTGGAGGACAGATTTTTTTTAAATCAGAGGAATGTCCAGTGGAAGCAGAATATTATAACTAAGGAGATAAATACAATTATGTCGTTTGATTGCAAATATGCAGAGTTAGCCGAAAGAGAACACACAGAAGGCTGTTGTATGAAACACCTGTCTCCGGATTACATCTTCAAACGAAGGGCAACCATGGCATCTGTGACAGAGAGGGAGAAGCATTAATCCATGTATACTGGTAAGAGAGACTAGCTATCTACATTTTCAGACGTTATGCTTTACAAGTTGTCAGAAAATGCTGTTTTCATTGGAATTCAAAGTGTACTGTTAGCTAACGTTAGCTGGCTGGCTCACTAGCTAATGTTATGTGTATGATTTGTGTAGGAACATTATTATTATCTCAGAGACATTTGCATTGCTGATTATAGCATAATGTTAGCTAGATAGCTAACACTGAACCTAGTTGGTTAGCTTTAGCAACCTGAAGATCAATGCAGGGTAGTAATATTATGAGTTGGGATTATGGTTCATTGTTTAGCTAGCTAGATACATGTCTAAACAAAAGACTCCACTATACAAGTAACCATGTACACCTATTTGTATGATGTGCATGTGACAAATACACTTTCATTTTATTTGATATACTGTGTGTCTACCAGGGACGGTAAATGTGAAGAACAACATGACCTGCACCAAAGTCAAATTAGGATATAACTTTAGACCAATGAGAGTGTTCAAATTCTAAAATTGCCTGATAGAATGCTCTACTTATATTTCATCACACTCACAACCATAAGCCGTTTTATGTAATTAGCTCATCATTAACTTGTAAATAATGATCTTGCTGTGAGTTTATTCTCCTGTAATAATGAATATAAATTAGCTAAAGTTAAGACGTTGTCAGCTACAGTACCAGTCAAAAATTTGGACACCCACTTATTCCAGGGTTTTTATTTATTTTTACTATTTTCTACATTGTAGAATAATAGTGACGACATCAAAACTATGAAACAACACATGAAATAATGTAGTAAACAAAAAAGTTTTTTTTTAAATCGAAATATATTTTATATTTGAGATTCTTCAATGTAGTCACCCTTTGCCTTGATGACAGCTATGCACAGTCTTGGTGTTCTCTCAAACATCTTCATGAGGAAGTTTGGAACCACCAAGACTTTTCCTAGAGCTGACCTCCCAGCCAAAGAAGGGCCTTCGTCAGGGAGGTGACCAACAACCCGATGGTCACTATGGGAGAACATTCCAGAAGGACAATGATCTCTTCAGCACTCCGCCAATCAGGTCTTTATGGTAGAGTGGCCAGACAGAAGCCACTCCTCAGTAAAAGACACATGACAGCCCGCTTGGAGTTTGCCAAAAGGCACCTAAAGAACTCTGACCATGAGAAACAATATTCTCTGGTCTGATGAAACCAAGATTGAACTCTTTGGCCCGAATGCTGGGAGACCAGTCAGGATCGAGGGAAGGATGAACGGAGCAAAGTACAGAGAGATCCTTGATGGAAACCTGCTTCAGACTGGAATGAAGGTTCACCTTCCAACAGAACAACGATCCTAAGCACACAGCCTAGTCATCGCAGGAGTGGCTTCGGGACACATCTCTGAATGTCCTTGAGTTGCACTGCCAAAGCCCAGACTTGAGCCAAATCAAACATATCTGGAGAGGCCTGAAAATATCTGTGCAGCGACGCTCCCTATCTTACCTGACAAAGCTTGAGAAGTTCTGCAGAGAAGAATGGGAGAAACTCCACAAATATAGGTGTGCTAAACTTGTAGCGTCATAGCCAAAAAGACCTGAGGCTGTAATCGCTATCAATGGTGATTCAACAAAGTAAAGGGTCTGAATACTTACTGTAGGTAAATGTAATAATTCAATTTTTTATTTGTAATACATTTGAAAACATTTCTGAAAACCTGTTTTTAGTTTGTCATTATGGGGTATTGTGTGTAGATTGAGGGGGAAAAAACAATTTAATCAATTTAAGAATAAGGCTGTAATGTCCATCTTTTGGGAAAAAAGTGAAGGGGCCTGAATACTTTTCAAATGCACTGTACACAATTTTCTAACTCTGAGTCTTTGCTTTTATCCCATGTCAAAAACATAATTTCAGGCCTCCTGGGTGGTGCAAAGGTCTAAGGCACTGCATCGCAGTGTGCCACCAGAGACTCTGGGTTCGAGCCCAGGCTCTGCCGCGACCGGGAGGTCCATGGGGCGATGCACAATTGGCCTAGCGTTGTCCGGGTTAGGGAGGGTTTTGACGGCAGGGATATCCTTGTCTCATCGCGCACTAGCGACTCCTGTGGCGGGCCGGGCGCAGTGCACAAGGTCGCTAGGTGGACGGTGTTTCCTCCGACACATTGGCGTGGCTGGCTTCCGTGTTGGTTGCGCGCTGGGTTAAGAAGCAGTTGGGTTGTGTTGTGTTTGACTCTCGACCTTCGTCTCTCCTGAGCCCGTACAGGAGTTGTAGCGATGAAACATTGGATACTTGGATTGGATACTACGAAATTCGGGTAAAGAACATTTTTAAATAAAATTTTACATCATAAGATCGAGCCGGTCGGTCACATATTGATCGACCAATTCATGTTAAGTTAACTTTTTCCTCTCCTAATGTCTATGTCAATTCTTCATATTCCCAAATGAAACTGCCTCGGATAAAACCTTACCCTAAATGGTCACCAGATATCGCCTCAATCCTTGCAGAAAGAGGGTGTAACGGTTTTCCTGTGGTGAAGGAGAAGCGGACAAAAATGCACCGTGGTGGTTATTCATGTTCTTTAATAAAGGAACTAGACATGAAATAACTAACATAACAATAAATGTGCGAAAACCTAAACAGTCCTATCTGGTGCAAACACAGAGACAGGAACAATCATTCACAAAACCCAAAATCAAACAGGCTACCTAAATATGGTTCCCAATCAGAGACAATGACTAACACCTGCTTCTGATTGAGAACCATATCAGGCCAAACATAGAACTAGACAAACTAGACATGTAACATAGAATGCCCACTCAGCTCACACCCTGACCAACCAAAACATAGAAACATACAAAGCAAACTATGGTCAGGGTGTGACAGAGGGGATGAAATATTAGCATTTTCCATAGATTACTTTTCAGAAAGCCTTCCAGAAATTCCACAAAGTTGTCAACAATGATGCTCAAATCACAAAGAAAGATGAACTCAACTTCTGTTTAAATATTCAAGAAAGTAGTTGTTGATCTAAGTAAAACCAATCTTCTAGTTTAGATTTTTACGTTTAACATGAAGGAAAGCTTACTCATTACATGGGGAAAGGCACAATACCGTCTAATATTTTGTCGTTGTTGAAGAAGAAACAGAAAGACGGACAGAATTAGTATTACAGTTCATACAGTCTCATTCAAAGTGAGAATGAAGTGGGTCTTGATCTCTATCTGTTCTTTATTCCAAGCTGTGACGTATCCAAACTGAAACCTAGCCACAACTCTCTCGTCTTTAGTAGGCATGAGCAGATCAGCTCCAAACATTCATAGTGCCACAAATAGAAATCGCATCAGCCCGACCTCTCTACTTTAGCTGCTAATCAAATATATGCTTGTCTAAAGTTATATACAATAGCATAATGTTGTGAATGTTTTAGCAAACACAATTAGAACATTATAGCTACATCTATACTTACCCTCATCATCGGTACTGGTGCTCTAACTCCTTGGTCATATCGCCAACATTCTCATCACAGATTCTCATCACAAAAACATACATTGGCAAGTGTCCAGGCAATGTTGTTCTGCACGACATGGCTGTTGACTCATTTTGCATTTAGCAACAGTGAGGTCCTTAGCCTGACTTATCCTTACACTCTGACAATTATGTGCCATAAACAACTTATTGAAATGTAATAGGCAGGTGATGAGACCAGTTACATAAAGTATTACGATATCACAACATAACAATCTTTCACTCAAGTCAACCTAAACAACATGATTGTAATTAAGTAATGCACAACAGCAATTCACATGCAACAGAGAGGGCTATAGGGAACAGATTGTTAGAATTAAGCTGGGTCTTGCATGAGTCGGAGCCTGTTGACTGGATTGGGTCATCCTCATCGTGGTAGACCAGGGATGGGCAACTCCAGTCCTCAGGGTCCTGATTGGAGTCCCACTTTTTCCACAGCCCTATAGCTAACACACCTGATGAAACAAGTGTGTGACAATCAGGCCAAAAGGACTGGAGTTGCCCATCCCTGTGATAGACTGTCACCATGGTCACCTGAAAAAAACACAAAAAGTGTTTTCAAACTGTAGCAACTCTCTAACTTCTTAAAAAACAATTAATGCTTTCATATCTAAGTGTTTGTGGTCGGCAAAGAAAGCAGAGCGGCAGCCTATTAGACAGCAGGTGGCTCCTATTGGAACTCTGGTAGTGTGTAGAGGAGCCGGGCACTCTGGGGAAAGGAATGTCTTTACCCTGCCTGGAGAGGGGGAGAGACGTTTGTGTGCGTGTGCGTGCGTGTGTGTGCGTGTGTGTGCGCGTGTGTGTGTATGTGAATGTGGATGAACAAGTGAGAGTATATCTATGAGAAAACACAATCTCATACAGATGCAGGTTTGAGAAATGTGTTAATGCATCCATGTATTGATGTATGTCTGTGATTCCTCTTGTGACCAGGCATGTAGGTAGGTCCCTCCCCGATTGGTTCAATGTTTGTCTCACCGTGTGTGTAAACTTACCCTTTACAGTCAACATGGTGTGGGTGATGTGGATGCAAACCAACATGCTACTGGAAAAGGGAATATGTAGGTGAGCATTGCTCAATCTCTTTCTGACCTCGCTGGAACCTTGACTATCAGGCTTGTGAGTACATCTGTTGTTGAAGAACAGTAGATAAGTACAGCTACAGTGCTGTAGCAGGTGTCAAAGCTGCATATGCTGAAAAACCTTGTTAGTGCATAGGTCAATTTAGCTTCCTGAATTTTTCAGAGAAAAGCTAATTATTTCAATTAAAATATATTTTATTTTTATTAATTTGTCTCTGCAGTGGCGTTTAATAGCCTTTGTTAGACAACGTGGTGGTATATCTGCATTCGTAAGGGGTGTAAAACGTAGCTCTACTTTCTCTTGGGGACCAAAACTGTAGGCGGGCTTTGCAACTAAGCCTCCCATTCCCTGTTATCTTTGCCGGATTTTTATCTTTGCCCTGTGAAGCAGGAGGCATGATGATGGGGATAGCAGGACAGACAAGGTTTACAGTTTGACAATATGGGCCTAACTGTCAGAGCTTCTGGTCAATTCCCCAAACCACCATTTCCCTGTTAAACACTGATGAATGATACATTTTTTCATTCATGTCACAACCCTTTCCACTTCAATGTTTTTCTCTTGAGTTAGATTTACCCCTCTTCCTTTTATCTTGTCCTCCTTCTCTTAACATCTCAGCCTCATCCTTCCCTCCTCCTCTCTCTCTGTTCCAGATACATAACTGGGAGGCACCATGTGAGTGAGTGACAGGTCCTTGTGACTCTGCTCTGTCGGTGTTGCTAATGCTAAGATGCAGCCTGTTCTGTAACAGCCTCTGCTAATACTGCAGAGATTTGCCTAGGATCAGGCTCTCTCTCAATCTCTCTGCACTCTTCCACTCCCTATTGTGTGCATGCATTCTTCATTGCACTCTCTCTATTTAATCTCACTCTCTCTCTCTCTCTCTCTCTCTCTCTCTCTCTCTCTCTCTCTCTCTCTCTCTGTGTGTGTGTTAGGAGAGAGAGAAAATCTCCAATGCTGGTGGAGCTAGCAGGTGCAACCTCGTCTCTCTCTCTCACTCCTCCTCCCTCTCTGTCTCTCTCTCCCTCTTCCAGTGTGCACTGTGCGTCTATGCTTTTTTCTTCTCTCGTTTGCATTCGCTCTCTCTCAGCATCGGCAGCAGCAGCACAGGATAGCAGCTGTCTACCTGACTAGAATACCAAAGCCACTGATCTGCTAGATCAGCATCATCGTCTAAAACCACAGGAGTGTCAGGCTGTAAAGCTGCAGCGTCCGCGGTGGAGATCTCTAATCATCCGGTAGCAGTCCCTGATGGGACAGAAACCAGCCAAAACTGCAACAAATCACAACATTGACTAGAGGGCTGCAATTCCTCATAGAGGGACCTGAGGTAGAGGAGCCAGGAGAAGAGCTGTACAGGGTGATTTTCAACTGCTCCCTCTATATATCCTTTACCGTCTTTTTCTTAGAGGATCCTTATCCTTTCTCTCTCTTCTTCTTTCTCTCAGTACGGGAATGGCAGGTTTCTAGGTCTCTGCTGCATTAACAGGCAGCGCACAGAGACAGCAGGGCGCTGAGCGGACAGCTTGGGGAACCTGAGGAACGGGATAAAGCATTGCAAACGACAGATTTATCCACCCTTCTCTTCTACCTCCACCACCCACCCCTCCTTTTCTCTAAGCTCCAGGGTTATTTTTTCTTCTTGTTGCCATCAATTGATTTTGTATTTTTCCCCACTGGAGAATAGCAAGCAACTGAGTGCTGGGAGTGGGCTTGGATTTTCTCCAAAACATAAAAGGAGAATCCCTTGTGAGGGGGGATGTTGTAGACAGCGGGGGTCTGGAGAGGGAGCAACGACACACCCAGGGCTGATCTCTCTTCTCTCTGATGGGAGGGACAGGTTTCTGGGGCTGGCTAGCTGACTCAGCTAAGGCGAGAGAAACCCAGGATCCTATCTGCCTTGCCTGCTGAGAGACGGGAATCAGAACCACCCCTGCAAGTTTTTCTCAACAGCATCCATAACAAAAACGCCCCATCTTGGAATATTGACGGTGGAAAAGAGAAAGGGTGTGAAATAGAGAGGTCTGGGTTTGATCAGTGTGCAGGTGCTGCGACAAGGTGTCTTCACAGACGGATTTACAGCTGTTTGTCCCTCACTGTCTCCTTTCTATTCTCCTCTTCGTCAGTTATTTTTGGATTGTCCTTGGAGTTGGACGTCTGGGTTGCTTTTGGACAGGACTCAAACTGGACAAAAGATCATTCCGCATCTACATCAGGTTGTTTCACCTCTGTTGTGCGTCTCTGAGTTTGTCTGAGTGTTTGTCAGTACGTTTCTGTGTATGTATGTGTTTGTGACCATCTCATTGTGTGTGTTTCCTTCTCGATGTCCGGCATTGCCGGCTGCCATTCTGGCTCGTGCTTCCCATGCCTGTCATGCACCTGGCCCCAAGATTAACCCTTGCTAAGCCGTGCGCAGGATGAGCGAGAGCTCCAGAGCAGTCACATCCGGGGCGGTGATCCTGGAGGAGTGTCCGGAGGGGAGTAGGGAGCGAGAGCAGGCTCAAGGCCAAGAGCCAGGGCCCCTGCGCTGTGGAGGCTGCACCTTGTGGCCCCGCCAGCAGACATGGCTATGTGTGGTCCCTCTGCTCATAGGCTTCATTGGCTTGGGACTAAGCCTGATGCTGCTCAAATGGATTGTGGTGGGCTCTGTTAGGGACTACGTGCCTACAGATCTGGTGGACGCTAAGGGTATAGGACAGGACCCCATGTTTCCCCCCCATCTCTCCAAGCCCAGCACCTTCCCCAAGAACTCAGACACTACCACTACTACCATGGCAAACCCTACCTCAACCACTGTCACAGTGGTGAGGGGCAGAACTCAAACTGTTGTCGCACACCAGCCCAGTGGCACTACTACTACCGCCAAGGTGGGTAGTGCATCAGGCAGCCAAGTTACACCTCGCAGCACCACACAACGCCAAGGCAACTCTGGGGGCGGAGGACCACAAGGCCCTGTTATTACCACAACCACCAGCACCTCTCCTATTAACCCCACCGTGCTGCATGACTCCACAGAAATGTGGACGCACAAGCACTCCGTGGAGAGGCCTGCCACCACCCCCACACGGACCCATGTGAACCGAAAAACATGTAAGTCACAGCTATCTCTAATTCCTGCTGGGTTTTGGAAAAATCAAGAGACGGATCACTATTTATTTTAATGTGTGATTACTCACAGACATGGGCTGTTTTTATGTTTCAACTGTAGCATAAAGGTAAAATATGCCTTCGTTGGGTGATTAACATTGGTTTATCTGTATATTTTTTAATCAAGACACAAAAACCCTGTGTAATAGAAGCTTAATCCTGAGAATAATTGTTGTATAGTGTGGTAATGTGTTCTATAGACGTTTTTACGACGTGAAATTCACAAAATAAAAATTATTTTTGGATAAAAGATGAATATACTGCTGTTGTGGTTGTGGCTGGTAACTCCCACTGTGGAAGGGTAGAAGCTGCAGGAATTAATGATCCAGTGTAATGGATTGATCTATTGAGGGGTATCTGCATCATTTGGTTTTCAGGGAAGTTTAATTTAAGCATTCTTGCCAGATTCCATATTCTCTTTTAAAAGCTATAGGGGGAAATGCAGTTTTTCCTCAAGATCATTTTTTTGCTGGGGTGGCAAAGGTCATAAAGGAAGGGGGAGTTACGGAGGCATGCCCCCCCCCCTCCAGTTACTTTTTAAAATGCATAAACATTAAAAAAATATTTGACCATAGCCCAGGGGTAGGCAAAACTGGTCCATGTTTTTGATTTCACCGACTTGGAAAACCAGGTGTGTTGAATTTAGGCATTGAACTGATCAATTAGCTCAGTTGGTTGCCTAGTTGGAACAAAATCCTGCTGTACCTGCGGCACTCCAGGAACAGGGCAGATGTGCTATTAGCAATAAGCACGTTTTTCTTTCATGGAGCTCAGAGAAAATGCTGCAATTTTTAAGCACATTTTCTGCAATTCTACACGTTGCCATTAAGTTAACCTAACGTAGCAGGCATAAAAGAGTGGTCCATTTTCTTTTCTACAAACTTTGTCTAATTTTTGTCGTTTACACTGAAAGCGTTTTCCTTCCCGAAATGTCCCCTGCGTGTGGCGGCAAGAATTTACAGCAGCGGTGCGCCACTGCTATATGAATACAGGAGAAACAAAAAACCATCCCATGTGTCATGATGAATGCACTAGAATGGCGTAATATTCTGCAACTTTGCCACTAAGCAGGAAGTATGTTTTCATGTGTCTGATCACTGCATTTATTGGTAATGGCTTCCAGTAGAGCAAATCCAAATGAGATTTGAAGGGAATAAAAAGGGAGAAGTATTTTTAGCTGTGTAGGCAAGCTGAATTTAAAGGGATTGCTAAATTTGAAGACTATAAATTCACATTTTGTTGAATTAGTAAGGCTGGATTGGATTGACTTATCTTTGCCAAGCTTTCAATGAGCAAGGCCTCCAGTATGCATGTTTAGTATAACACAGTTGATTAGCCTATTTACTGTACTAAGACTGGATCAATCGGTAAACAACAATGATATGCTCTCCAGGTTCTATCCACCCTGCTGTCCTTGACTCCGGTCGTTGGATCACCATAGCCTATTGATTTGTGCAAGAGGGATTTTCTTGCAGTGATCAATCAACTTTGTACCTATGACTGCAGGCCTTATGTTAATGCTGGAGCATCTCAAAGTGTCTGCGCTTCTGCACGAGTAAATCATTTTGCAAAAAGTGTTACATTTCATTCTCTGATGTGCACTCTTCCTTCTGCCATACTAACATATACACTCCTAGTAATTACCCAGACAGCATAGCTACAGCTGTAGATATAGCGGTACGAT
Organism: Oncorhynchus gorbuscha; assembly: GCF_021184085.1. Lineage (NCBI taxonomy): Eukaryota > Metazoa > Chordata > Actinopteri > Salmoniformes > Salmonidae > Oncorhynchus > Oncorhynchus gorbuscha. The sequence goes on along the minus strand of NC_060178.1, from coordinate 73,080,730 downwards.
GAGAATTCGACAGCAGATGTCATCCAGTATATATTAGTGTTGACCGATGTTATAGAGACACAGTTGTTATGGAATTTATTACATTGATTCCATTGTGCTCAAAGGCAATCATAAGCATTAGTCCAACGATAGATATAATTTCCCCATCACATTGTCTATTTTGATCCTTGAACTACACAAAGCTGAGCCTGCGTCAAGTTATCAATAAATACACGCTCAATTCCATTGCCTGTCTACTGCTGGTGTTGTATTATTAAACATTAATTTATTAATTAACCATTTTAAGAATGCCATTTCTCGAGCTCCCGAAAACCGTTATGCCCCAGTGATTGATATCCCACGGAAAATGTAACTTCTCCAGTATGCTGCAGCAGCCAACTGTAATCTCACTTGCCCTTCGCCCTATATTCAATCTTCCATCCTCCCACACACTGTTCGCAATTTCAAAAGTGCATCTTTTCCTTAATATTTAGATATGCTTTTTGTATATACTGAATTACCCTAATTAATGTCGTGCCTATCTTATCACACATTCATTCATTTAAACGGAAGGCGCTTACACTGATAACTTCCACTCTACGAAATACTTTTATCATTTTAGATAATACATTCTGAACGCGAATGTACTTAAAAATATGAATACTATCAACAACAAAAAGTCAGTTCAGTTCCTACACAAGTCTTTATCTGGTTATTTTTCGGTACTAGAAGGATGTTCTACCCCCTGAAAGACAACACATGTTTCTAATGCCTCGACTAGAAGGTGTGTAAGTGTATATTTGCTGAGGATTACTTGTCCACTTGTCGGCCGGATGACCTCTTCCATGGAGAGAGTGTATGTTCAGGTGGCCTTTCAGCAATAATGCAGTTTGAAAAAGGGATGTTACTTTGTCCTAGGCATTGAATATTGGATCAGGGTGTCAAGCAGCTATGCTTTGGCATCACTCGCCGGCACTCTGCATTACACCCAAGCCAACTTTAATTCAGATGAATTTCTTATCACTCTGGAGGAGCAGCTCAAAATAATTGCACACCTATCAGTCACACCCATGATGTGGTTACAAGCATCACTGTAGTTGGGATTGTATTGATATACAGTGGTTTGTACTGTAGAAGACTGCGTTCATTGAAACGTTGTCACTTATTAGATTCTATAACATACAATAGGTCTACCCATCAAACGTGTGATGTTTTTCAAGTAAAACACACCATATTATCCTATGTTTCACAGACGTAATTTACTGCTTCTTTATTCTATTGATTTGACAGTCCAAAGTGGAATCAGAGCCCTTTATGATCTGATGGGTGCTATAAACAAGATTTATTACGATTTCTTCAATCCTCTCATGCCTCTAGTCTAAGAGGAAGAGGAGCCCATTCCCATTTTTGGTGGGCATATTCCTCCTCATGAGGCCTCAGGCAATTCAATATACTGATCCACAGATCCAGCTACAGTACAGGAAGAGTAAACATTAACCTTATCATCAACTGACATTAACTTATGTGTTGTCCATCTGATCTTAGGTCAGATTTAATAAGAGTGTATAACAGTATACAGTTGAAGTCGGAAGTTTACATACACTTAGGTTGGAGTCATTAAAACTAGTTTTTCAACAACTCCACAAATGTCTTGTTAACAAACTATAGTTTTGGCAAGTCGGTTAGGACATCTACTTTGTGCATGACACAAGTAATTTTTCCAACAACTGTTTACAGTTACACAATTCCAGTGGGTCAGAAGTTTGCATACACTAAGTTGACTGTGCCTTTAAACAGCTTGGTAAATTCCAGAAAATTATGTTATGGCTTTAGAAGCTTCCGATAGGATAATTGACATAACTTGAGTCAATTGGAGGTGTACCTGTGGATGTATTTCAAGGCCTATCTTCAAACTCAGTGCCTCTTTGCTTGACATCATGGGAAAGTCAAAAGAAATCAGCCAAGACCTCAGAAAAAAATTGGAGACCTCCACAAGTCTGGTTCATCCTTAGGAGCAATTTCCAAATGCCTGAAGGTACCACATTCATTTGTACAAACAATAGTACGCAAGTATAAACACCATGGGACCACGCAGCCGTCAAACCACTCAGGAAGGAGACATGTTCTGTCTCCTAGAGATGAACGTACTTTGGTGCGAAAAGTGCTAATCAATCCCAGAACAACAGCAAAAGACCTTGTGAAGATGCTGAAGGAAACAGGTACAAAAGTATCTATATCCACAGTAAATCGAGTCCTATATCGACACAACCTGAAAGGCCGCTCAGCAAGGAAGAAGCCACTGCTCCAAAACCGCCACACAAAAAGCTCACTATGGTCTGCAACTGCATATGGGGACAAAGATCATACTTTTTGGAAAAATGTCCTCTGGTCTGATGAAACAAAAAATAGAACTATTTGGCCATAATGACCATCCTTATGTTTGGAGGAAAAAGGGGGAGGCTTGCCATCCAAAGAACACGGGGGTGACAGCATCATGTTGTGGTGGTGCTTTGCTACAGCAGGGATTGGTGTACGTCATAAAATAGATGGCTTCATGAGGTAGGAAAATTATGTGGATATATTGAAGCAACATCTCAAGACATCCGTCAGGAAGATAAAGCTTGGTCGCAAATGGTTCTTCCAAATGGTCAATGACCCCGACCATACTTCCAAATTTGTAGCTAAATGGCTTAAGGACAACAAAGTTAAGGTATTGGAGTGGCCATCACAAAGCCCCAACCTCCATCCTATAGAAAATGTGTGGTCAGAACTGAAAAAGCATGTTTGAGCAAGGAGGCCTACAAACCTGACTCGGTTACACCAGCTCTGTCAGGAGGAATGGGCCAAAATTCACCCAACTTATTGTGGGAAGCTTGTGGAATGCTACCTAAAATGTTTACCCAAGTTAAACAATTTAAACGCAATGCTATTATTAAATACTAATTGAGTGTATGTAAACATCTGACCCACTGGTAATGTGATGAAAGAAATTAAATCTGAAATAAATCATCTCTACTATTATTCTGACATTACACATTCTTAAAATAAAGTGGTGATTTCACTATGATTAAATGTCAGGAATTGTGAAAAAATTTAGTATAAATGTATTTGGCTAAGGTGTATGTAAACTTCCGACATCAACTGTACCTTGTGTATGCGTGCCGGCTTGAATGTGTGCCGACAAGGTGGGGATGGGGTGATCTAGTTGTGACTCAGTTGTGACCCCTAGACTACTGAAATCTGAGATTAATGGCTCATCCTTGAAATCTGATTTCTCCCCACCTCAAAGAGGATTTATGGGCTTCTCCTGGACATGTCCCTTTTTGGAGTTTGGTGGTCAAATCATCATATTGTTCAGTATGTTCCTAGAATCATAACCTGAAATATTTTAGTCCTTGGTATTTAATATCAATGCAATAGCTTGTATTGCAATGTCAAGATGGAGATGTTGAAAGAAGTATTGCATGGTTAAAGCCATTGCCAAAGTCAGAATGCTGAGATTCTTCCCAGACTGCTTTCCAATATATGACATGCTGTGAATTTTAACATGCTAAGAGATTTGGGAATTAGATCAAAGTACATGCTGAATCAAAGCTGCGTGATCAGACATGGCTCCAGTCTCATCTATCATTGAGCTCGTTCATCAGTTAGTTAGACAAACAAGATGTGCTTCTTAACTGGTCTCCCTTTTTGCACTCTCCCACCCACTTACACTGACACCCCAACACACACACACACACACACACACACACACACACACACACACACACACACACACACACACACACACACACACACACACACACACACACACACACACACACACACACACACACACACACACACACACACACACACACACACACACACACACACACACACACACACACACACACGCCGCTGCTACTGTCCATTATCTATCCTGTTGCCTAGTCACTTTATCCCTACCAAAATGTAAATTGCTACAGTACCTCAATTAACTTGCACCCCTGCGCATCGATGCAGTACTGGTACATCCTGTAAATAGCCATGTTATTTTCACTTGTTATTGTTATTCGTTATTCACTTTGTATTTTTTCCACATGTCACTCTTTCTATTTTTTATCTTTATCTTAAACTCTGCATTGTTGGAAAATAACCCGTAAGTAAAGCATTTCACTGTTAGTCTACAGCTGTTGAAGCATGTGACAAATACAATTTGATCTTCATCATTATTGATAGTTGGTTATAGGCCTAGCTCAAGGAGTGCTTCCATTAAAATATTGTATTAAGGTTTGCTCAATCACCAAGTCTTGAAAATGGTTCCCCTGTGACAGTAACACTGGCCAAATCAAATGATTTATTATGAATAGTCAAGCAGGGGTTCTCATTAAGCTGATTTGAATTTGCATTTCAATCTATTTGAATACTTCTGACCCTGCATCTCTAACAGCATGCAGAAATACACTCTCCTGCAGTGCCATTAGATTGCATTCCTCTCTTAAGCTGTCTCAATAAAGCTTCAAGTCACATTGATTTATCCTGCTGAAATGTCCTAAGGAGGGAAGAGACTTTAAATATGAATATGCAGAAAAGGAAACATGTTCAATAAGTAGAGGAACATTTGAATAATTGACGATGCCCTATGACAACAAAAAAAATAAAGACTGAAAAATGGCTCATGGTTTATAAATCGGATAGAAGAGATATGGATATAAGCAAGACAATATGACACAGTGTAACATCTCAATTGTCTGAGAGCTGACAAGGTGTTTTCTAAAGATGTTTCACCAGCCTTAACTGAACATAGCAACTACCTTCCTCTGCCCAGTAACATGTCTAGCAATCCCATTGCTCCCAAAGATGATGGAGTACAAAGCGGCTGAATGCTACAGATGCATCCTTTTTATCAGAGGGGCTTTTGATAATGAATTCCGTTGTAAGCAGGCCTGATTAGATGAGCTTCCCCGCATGTCTATGGATGTGAGATCAGTTAATATGTTTTGGATTGCAGACCCCAGCTCCACTTGTCCTCCAGAGATGGATTGCCACTTTACTCCGAACAGGGACAACAAAGAAGTGTTAGTCCTTACTGATGACAGTATGCAGAAATGATGCAATGCCCCAGCCTAGTGATTGTATTATAGGCTAACATTAGTAATTGCCACTTTTCGAGGTTGCAGAAAGAAACAATTTGTCTATCATTCCTGGAATGTTAATTTCTGGAGCAACCATACTGTAGCCTACCTTGTATTTTTCTTGGACATCAGAAGCACTGTTTGAACTCCACTTCAAATGCTGATCGCCATTAAAACATGTCCCATTGCCTACACAGAAGTAAGGGTGATAATTATGAGGTATTGCCCTATTATCTACCATAGGCATTATGAATAATAAAATGCTGCTGTTTCTGGTGCAGTACTTATTGTGATTTGTTTGAGTATCCCATCTTCCCTGTTTAAATACGATAGATACAGTATAATATCTCTATCAGGCTCTTAGAGATTGTATAGCTTTATCAGAATGTTTAGAATGGAGGCTTTCCTTAGGAGCTATGTCTTCAATATCAGCATATCAGTAAATGTCAAAGCTGTAAATGGTAAATGGTCAGTATAACATATCCATTGTGTTATTTAGCAGATATTTTGTATCTTATCTGACGTTTTCCTCATCCTGCAATTCAATCATTCTTATGAATGAACAAGACATCCAGGGAATTTAATGTACAGATGATCTACTAGGCCTATCAATATTCCTAGAAATGTAGCATATACATTACTTAAATTCTGTATGTTCAATATGCATTCATACAAATTGATTTAAAATATACCCCACCTTTACTTTTACAATTCCTACACCTTTCTATATCCTCTTGTAAGTTGGCTGCAAACTGTTTAACATCAGTGAGCATGCAGATGTCAGTGTTTTGATTCTAGCCACGGTCAGTAGCTGGTGCTGTGGTTTGTAGCCTATTAATCTGTAACAGCTTTGCGGAACCAAGCAGGCAGCATTATAAATCCGGGCCTTAAACAACAAGCAGCCTGGCCTGTCTGTCATGGGACTCTGCTCAGACCAGAGAAATAGCCTACTGAGGAGGAAGACACCTCTTGGGGGGCGACCAGGCTTTTACCCCCCAACAGGAATACACAAGTCTTGGTAGAGCTCAAGGCAAAACATGGCACAGTAGAATATTCTGTCCATCCTGGCTGATAACCATGCGGCTAAATAATGAATCGGGCTGCAGCCGTCATTATTTATCTTAAAACATTATTTCACTGATTCAAGTCAAAGGCAAGTTCATCTATGTCGCTCAAGGTCCATTTATGATTCAATTCTGTTTCATTTGATTCCACCACTGAGTAAAATATCACCTGACTGGAGTAATTGCTTCAGTGCTGAGCTTGCTCTACTTTGTTTTCAATTTCCCATAGTGTTGGTGTGCGTGTCTGGGAGTGAGCATGGAATGTTTTGGCATGGTGCACGAGAGAGTAAGTGTGCACATTTGAATGATCACTGATTACAGTGGCAAGAAAAGGTATGTGAACTCTTTGGAAATTCCTGGATTTCTGCATAAATGGGTCATACAATTTGATCTGATCTTCATCTTGGTCACAACAATAGACAAACAGTCTGCTTAAACTAATAACACACAAACAATTATATGTTTTATGTAATATAAATAATAATAATAATAATAATAATAATAATAATATATGTCATTTAGCAGACGCTTTTATCCAAAGCGACTTACAGTCATGTGTGCATACATTCTACGTATGGGTGGTCCCGGGGATCGAACCCACTACCCTGGCGTTACAAGCGCCATGCTCTACCAACTGAGCTATTGAAGGACCATGTCTTTACTGAACACACCATGTAAACATTCACAGTGCAGGGTGGGAAAAGTATGTGAACCCTTGGATTTAATAACTGTTTGACCCTCCTTTGGCAGCAATAACCTCATCCAAATGCTTTCTGTAGTTGCGGATCAGACCTGCACAACGGTCAGGAGGAATTTTGGACAATTCCTCTTTACAAAACTGTTTCAGTTCAGCAATATTCTTTGGATGTTTGGTGTGAACTGCTATCTTGAGGTCATGCCACAGCATCTCAATCGGGTTGAGGTCAGGACTCTGACTGGGCCACTCCAGAAGGCATATTTTCTTCTGTTGTAGATTTACTTCTGTGTTTTGTGTTGTTGTCCTGTTGCATCACCCAACTTCTGTTGAGCTTGAATTGGTGGACAGATAGCCTTACATTATCCTGCAAAATGTATTGATAAACATGGGAATTCATTTTTATGTCAATGATAGCAATCAGTCCAGGCCCTGAGGCAGCAAAGCAGCCCCAAACCATGATGCCCCTCCACCATACTTTATAGTTGGGATGATGTTTTGATATTGGTGTGCTGTGCCTTTTTGTTACACAGTGTTGTGAGTCCCTTCCAAACAACTCAACTGTAGTTTCTTCTGTCCACAGAACCACATTGAGCATTCTGCACTGTGCTCATTTATAGACAATTTGTCTTTCCGTGGACTGATGAACATCATGGCTTTTAGAGATACTTTTGTAACCCGTTGCAGCTTTATGCAAGTCAACAATTCTTAATCTTACGTCTTCTGAGATCTCTTTTGTTCGGGGCATAGTTTATATCAGGCAATGCTTCTTGTGAATAGGAAACTCAAATATTGTGAGTTTTTTTATATAGCAAGTCAGCTCGAACCAACATCTCCAATCTCGTCTCATTGATTGGACTCCAGGTTAGCTGATTCCTGACTTCAATTAGCTTTTGGAGAAGTCTAGGGGTTCATTAGCCTAGGGGTTCACATACATTTTCCAACCTACAACATGAATGTTTAAATCATGTATTCAATATAGACAAAAAAAATACAATAATTTGTGTTATTAGTTTAAGCACACCATGTTTGTATATTGTTGTGACTTAGACGAAGATCAGATCAAATTTGATAAGCAATTTATGCAGAAATCCAGGTAATTCCAAAGGGTTCACATACTTTTTCTTGCCACTGTAGCGGTGTATTTGTGCTGCCGTGGCAGTCTTCTGGAGGATGGCTCTCTCACCCTTCTGTTTCCCCATTTCTGCTGTGTTGTTTCATATTTTAATTCGGTATTCCCATTCTCCCTGTTTCCCTATCATAATCTTCCCTGGACACCACGTTTTTAATGTGCAATAACATACCTTGAGCTATTGAGAATCATCGTTAAATGTTTGCTGCCAATTATTTACACTAACTAATTTTAATCATGCAGATTAAATTGCTGTTTTCTTGAATATAAATATATTCCATTAATTGAATGTGTGTGTGCTGGCGTGTAAGCATGCTTGTGTGTGTGTGTGTGTGTGTGTGTGTGTGTGTGTGTGTGTGTGTGTGTGTGTGTGTGTGTGTGTGTGTGTGTGTGTGTGTGTGTGTGTGTGTGTGTGTGTGTGTGTGTGTGTGTGTGTGTGTGTGTGTGTGTGTGTGTGTGTGTGTGAGCCAGTGCTTGTAGGTGCATACACACATTTGGGTGTGTCTTCATATACATTATGTGAGTCATCTGAGGAAGTGAAGGGCCATCTTGTGTCTTTGGCCTTTTGCCTCTCAGCAGTTTAGCAAAGCCCTGTGTTCATGCGTAGGCTCTAATTATGAGTGCAGAGCATTTTGCTGCTGTTATTTTTAGCATTTAAGATCCATTTGAGCTGTGCATGCGGTGGGGGCCTGGTTTTCTCGCACAGGGCTCCTTTCTTTTCTCTTTACCCCACTTCACCCTTTCTTATTGGCATAGAGAGCTGTCTCTGTCAGCCAAAACCCATTAAGACTGTCCTGATGAGCAAACTGGGTTGATAAGAGGGTATTATTTCTCAATGGTTATTACTGTAAGACATGTTGATATCCGTGTGTTGAGCTGATTCAAAAGTAGGTTAAATGGTTGGTATGTCAGCGAGCAGTCTGGGCCCCGTAGACACACCCATCCTACTCTCTTGGTGTTGACAGTGAAATGGCTGTTGTTTAAACTTCACAGATGGGCAATGCACCCTTAATGGAACCCCCACAGTCTTACAAAGAGAGACACACTCACCAAATGCTTAATAAGTGCGGTGCTCTGCTACACAGTTGGACTGACTGAGTGCCCTGCCTTTGGGGCAGTCTGTTACACTGCTTTCCTCTCCTGTCATGACAAGGAACAACCCGCTCAGTGTGCTTGCCAGGGTACTCTTACCGAGTGCAACTTTAGGCTATCAACACTTCCCATCCTCGGTCAGCACTCTTTCAACCTCTCTCTCTGTTTCTTTCTTTCTCTGTCTACCTCTTCACCTTTCACTCCCATCTCTCTCTTTTTGTCGTTCTTCCCCCATACTCTCTCCCTTTCTGTTCCATCCATGCTTATATACGGTGTCAAATGTATCAGAGAGACACTGTGTAGTGGTGGAAAAGTACCCTATTGTCATACTTGAGTAAAAGTAAAGATACCTTAATAGAAAATGACTCAATGAAAAGTAAAAGTCACCTAGTAAAATACTACTTGAGTATAAGTAAAAAAATATTTGGTTTTAAATACACTTAAGTGCCAAAAGTCAATTGAATTGCTAAAATATACTTAAGTAAAAATATTTTCACATTCCTTATATCAAGCAAACTATTTATTATTATTATTTTTAGGATAGCCAGGGGCACACTCCAACACTGAGACATAATTTACAAACGAAGCATGTGTTTAGTGAGTCTATCAGATCAGAGGCAGTACGGATGACCAGGGATGTTCTCTTGAAGTGTGTGAATTGGACCATTCTCCTGCCCAGTTAAGCATTCAAAATGTAATGAGTACCCCCAAAAAACTACTTAAGTAGTACTTTAAAGTATTTTTACTTAAGTACTTTACACCACTGTTTGGTTGTGACAGGCCTCAGCCCTGTGGCTCTCTGCTCCATGGCAGAGCTTAGATGGGGGTTATGGGAGAGTGACTCCACACAGCCACTGAGAGGAGAGGCGGAGTCATCAATCTAGACTGTACACTATCCCTTCATCATCTTTGCCACAGCCGACTCAATACATTAACATTGTCCCTGCTTCGGGAGACCCACCAGAAGGTGTTAAGATTGAGGTTGATGAATAGTGGATGTTTGTTGTTGTAGGTTAGGATAGGAAGAAGCGTGGGACTGGCCACTGCGGAAGGAAGCCCCCTTTATAAGCCATAGGTGGCAGCTTCCGCTCCGATGTGTTTGGTTTACGCTGAGATGAACATGTCAGTGATGAAGCTGTCATAGGCCTGTCCGCCACCTCTCAAGAGTGACTGATGCCTCTGTTTCTCTAGCCTAGGAACGGGCATACAGGCAGAGCCGGTCCTGACCTCCCTAGAGCCCTAAGCAAAATTCTGCTAAGGGCCCCTCCTACCTGACCCGTGAGCCATGTAAACCATTTGCCATTGCCACAGTCGCACCTGACACCTCAGTGCTCCCACTACAATCCTCCCTCCTTTAAAACAGTTTGCTCCATCTGTCGGTCTAAGAATAAGTAGACCTATACAGAACAGAATGAGGTATAAACAAACAATATTTATTGAATATAATATTTTCTATAGAATCTTAAGATAAGTGAATATTAACATATAAGACATTGTAGAAAATACATAAAATATAACACTGAGCTTTGGCGCTGCTGTGGCTCTGCTGCCTGGTAATTAGTCCAGTCCTCACAATGTTATACAATTAGCTTTGTCTATACAATGTAAATATAAGCCTATAAGCAATGGCTGCAGCTATATGTCTTAAAATAAACCTATACAGCTGTGTGACTAGCTTTGGCTATACAATGTAAACATAAGCCTATAGGCTATGGCTGCAGCTATACAGTATGTCTCAAAATATTAAAATAAAACATATACAGCTGTGTGATTTACTTTAGTTCCCTCTACAGCCTGGGCATTTTCAGCATCGGTATGAGCACCAGTCTTTCTGGAATGTCTGGAAGAAATTGAGAAAGTATGTCACATAGTTAGTTAAGCAGTCATTTACACAAACACACATCTGCCGTGCACTCTTAAATGTTACTAAGTGTGTAAACATTTGAATGTTTAAAATCTTACCATCAAAATAGTCCTCTTTTGCACTTTCTTGAGGCAAAATCGTCAATGATGCCATCATAGGACACGTGTTTCCCCACGTCATGATTTATGCTCATGATGACCAGACCACTCAAACGTTCTTCTGACATGGAAGACCTCAGGTAGATTTTGATGAGCTTTCATTTTGAAAAGCTCCTCTCTGCTTATGCTACTGTTACTGGTAGAGTGACTGCAACTCTTAGGGCTATCCAAAGCTTGGGATAGTTCCTCAAGGTTTTACTCAGCAGCTCAAAGGCAGTCATCTTATCTGATGGCAGATCAGGTCAATTCTGAATCTCGTGTGCCAGATACATTCCACTGCAATATCCAACTGCATTGAGGCGGATTGGAGAAGCTTGTTCACCTTGTTTGTCATTTTCAGTATCTCACACCATACGACACAGCAAATTAAGAAGCGGTAGGACTCAACTTCCTCTGAAAGTGCTTGTAACTCCACTCTGGTCACATGATCGTTGATCGTCCGTCTGGCTTCCAGTAATGCCTCCTGAACCTCAGAATCCTGATACCTGATTGAATGAACACTTTGGAGCCTACTCTCCCATCTTGTGTCACTCCCTGACTTTACAGTTATGTTCACGTGTTTCTTCAAAACATTCCATCTTTGTGTGCCAGCTGAAAAGAAGGTGAAGAGCTTTTGCAAATGCCCCCAAAAAAACACTGCATATTTTGAAGATTTGGCAGCATCTTCAATGACAAGGTTTAGAGTATGTGCTCCACATGGGACGAACACAGCTTTTGGACTTTTTTTGGAGCAGTCTGGCTTGTACTCCTTGGTGCTTGCCCTTCATGTTGGCACATTATCATAAGCTTGCCCTCTGCAATCTTCAAATGGAATCTTCAGCTCGTTCAGCTTATCTAAAATGACAGTGGACAGATTCAAGCCTGTGGTAACCTCAACATTCACAAAGCACTCCTTGATCCTTGGCTTTCCCTTTAAAGCCACACTTCTCAGAATAATGGACATTTGCTCCTGGTGAATAATGTCAGGTGTACAGTCCAAGATAATGGAGAATTAGTTTGAGTCTCTTACTTGAGTCACTATTGCTTCCAGAATTGTGTCACTCACAATCTATATCAGCTCATTCTGTGTGCACTTCCCAAAGTAATGAGCATGTGTCTCTCCATCTTTAATTTTGCCGAGATGATTTTCCATAATGGGGTCAAATTTTGCCAGTGTCACGCCTTGGTCTTAGTATATTGTGTTTTCTTTATTTATTTGGTCAGGCCAGGGTGTGACATGGGTTTATTTTGTGGTGTGTTTTGGTATTGGGGTTTTAGCAGGTATTGGGATTGTGGTTGAGTAGGGTTGTCTAGGAAAGTCTATGGTTGCCTGAGGCGTTCTTAATCAGAGGCAGGTGATTATCATTGTCTCTGATTGGGAACCATATTTAGGCAGCCATATTCTTTGAGTGTTTCGTGGGTGATTGTTCCGGTCTATGTGTTAGTGTTCACAAGATAGGCTGCATAGGTTTTCACGGTCCGTTTGTTGTTTTTGTATTGTTTGTGGTTTTTCGTCTATTAAAGATGTATCGAACTAACCATGCTGCATTTTGGTCCGACTCTCATTCGACGGAATAAAACCGTAACAGCCAGTAATTCAACCTCTTTTAGAAAGTTTCCATTATCTGGTAAGAAGAGTTTGTCTGATGGTCCCCTGAATGCTAGCTTTCTTTCAGCCAGAGATACTTATTAAACGTGTAAGAACATCCCGCCATCTCTTTCTTTCAGCCTCCAAAATTGTCATTTGTATCTGGTCAAGAGTCTGTCCCCGACTTAGGTGCAGATCAATTTCTCTCCACTTAATCATATTGTTTGTCTGTTCAGGACTATCCTCATGGTGTTTCAGAATGGTGTTGATATTTGACCAGTCATTCACACCTTCCTTTATTGTTTTGTAGTCTTTTGTAGAAAAGAGTTTACAGCAAAAACAATACACTGTGTTGTTTTTGATTGAGTATGAAAGCCAGGTCCTGGTAATCGTTTCCCTATTTGACAGCTGTCTCTGTAATAATCCTGAATGGAAACCTCTTCTAGACTTGTCTTTAGAAAAATCCAGTCCTGGTTTGAATGGACCTCTGCGCACTAACTCAGTCCTCATAAAGTCTGTTAAGACTGGGGGCTAATCTGCTGGGTCATTTGGTGGAGCAGCAACTGTTCTATTAGGTTCTGAGTTGCTAGATTATTTTTGTCTTGTTTTAAAATTATGTGCGCCTATGAGGAATGCCATCACGGCCATATATTGTCTGGACAGGTCCCCATAGAGGTTGCTGCTAGAAAGTGCGAGTTTCATTTCATGCATGCGCATATGAACGCATGTTCACGCGCAACGCGGTTATATTTCCCGAGATACAGTTTATAAACACCGTTGCCCGTTGACATTTATCAAACGTAATAAATAGTTGCATTTCACTCTCACTTTTGTCAGACACAAAGTCACAGAACACAGCCATGGAAGTGGCTGGCAAGCAAGCAAGACATAGACAGACCAAGAGATGCACTGCCCAGCTAGGTTAGCAAGACAGACAGACTAGAGAGAGATGCACTACAAGCGAGCACATCATCTTAAATTACTGTTATTTGCTGACATCAAACTTGGAGAAGAGAGAACACAAGTTAACCTGATTGCTGATCCCGCAACTCACTCTCATGGTGTTATTTTCCTCTCTTTTCGTGACCAGAAGGATAGTTCCACTTCATCCTCTCATCAAAGTTGTAAACATCGACACCCACTTGGACACAGGGGGAGGCGGGGCCCTTGCGTAATTTGACGAGCCCTACGCAACTTGCGTAGTGAAGGTATAGGGCCGCCCAGCTCTGCATACAGGCACAATTAGTGGAGGACACTGAGAATAGGAGTCAAGGCCCCAGTTTAATCTGAAGTACCTCAATCTTTTACCAAAAGCATATGTTGGGATGTGTCTCAATTTAAAGCTATAAGGTACCTCACCTATGAATGTGCTTGGCTGTTGTTTCATGTTTCCCACTGTATTATTTTTTCATGCATAATCACAAGTAAGATACTGCTGACCCTGTTCTAGAGTCAGGTCAAGGTAGCTGTGGGCTAATTGTGGTGTGATCTCAGCTGTTGAAGCAGGTGTGAAGACAGCTCTGCCCAAGGTGAAGTAAATCTCTAGCTTTTTGACTGAGGTTAATGAGAACCTGCCATACCTAGCCTGTAATATCAGCATTTCTCCCATCACATCTACTGTAGGAGGAAGCTCACTGATACCTGAGAGACCGATTCTTGACTCACTGCCTGTAGCACCCTAGTCTGAATTATATATAACATGTTCTGGGCACAGCGTAGACAAATACCTTTTTTCACATTTGATAACGCTTTGTTAATTATATTATGCCCGTGAAGTGTGTTCTTGTACAGGTGAACTGCATGTCTTAGAATATAATACATGAGATATATCTTATAATGGAGATGGTATGCAACAATAGCAGGCAAGTGATTGAGCGATAGCAATCATGTCACAGCAGATGTGAATTACAACCCTGGCACTCTCTGCTATTATGTGCTATTAGGAAATCATGCCCTTGTAAGATGAAATGGACTTCTGTGACGTGCATCAGAGCGCACACAAAGGTTACATACTACACACTGCTGTTCTCTTCAAAACAGTAGCTGTGCAGATAAAGTACTTCTGAGAGAGATGGACAGCATCTTAGGTCAATTTATTTTGTGTGCGTGTCTGCTTGTGTGTTATACCGTGTGTGCGTTCATGCAACTGTGTGTGTGTGTCCTATTGTATGTGTGTAAGACGTTGGATGTTCTTTTAAGAGGGTGGTGTAGATCTCTCTCTCTCTCTCTCTCTGAAAGATAGAAAAAAAGGGCCATCGTTAGAGAAGGAATAGACTGGGTTTTCAGAGAGACATGCAGTATATTTTGTGTCATGACTAACGAGGAAGGGAAGTGTTAATAGGAGCAGCAATAGAGGAAAGCGACCTTGTTGTCGTGACCTCTCCCTTCTACTGGACATGACTTCTGTCTGGGATGACGCAACCCTCTTATTAGAGAGAAAGGCCATTAACCCGCAGGCTTGGGTCTCTATGGGATTAATGTCATTTAGACTATTTTGCCCTCTCTCCAACCATTATCCCTTATCACAGAGTGAACTATTTGATGTGTGGGAAGAGGCAGGCAGATCTCTCTCTCTCTCTTTCTCTCAGGCAACTCATTCTCTCAAAGCTGAACCCACAGAATAGTTTGGGGAGTTTCTCAGTCTCTAGAGTCTCCCCTATAACATCTGTCACTATGTCACAGAACTCTTTCCTCTATCACGCTTTCAGTAAGTAAGATGGGCTTCCACAGTCTCTCTATGATTCTATCATTGAATAGACTTGCCTCCTTTACTTCATCTGAGCGGACGGACTGTTCTGTCCTTAACTATCAATGTGCAGTGGACTTTGTAATGGACTGCTCGTCAGTCTCCCTCTCAGTACTGGACTGTTTTCATCTGCCATTAGAATTCATGGCAAATGCCATCCGCTTCTGGAACCTTCTCAATCTCATTAATGCGGCCGGACCCTCAGGCATCCAGATCCAAAAACATATTAACCTTTAGCGAAATGCTTTCTTCCAAGCTTCTAATTTGCTGCGTTTTTCCACATCAATTCGGTGACAGATATAATTATTTTGGGATTTCAGGGTGCGTGATGTATGGCCCTGCATACAGGCCGAGCCATGGCAGTTATTGCTCCTTTTTGACAGAGTCGGGAAAAAACAGCTCAGAGTGTATATCTCAGGACCAACATATTTATAAATAATGAGTTGACAATGGTATATGGGCATAGAGGTGTGCATAATTGTAAGGCTCTCATTGGGTTTAGGATGTGGGTTACAGTACATAAACCATTCTAAACGCTATTTAAATGCTAAGACTTTTTGCTATGTTGTACACTACACTGGTTGTATATTCCAAATTGCTTATACATATTATTTTTCCTTTTCCATCCTCTCTAACTGATTTGAGAACAGTGGGCCTATCTGCCTCTCAATCCTGCATTTTGAGGAGCAGATTGTGTGCCTTGTGGACCTATTCACACAGAAAGCTAATACTTGTCGTTGATCCCTGCAGGACATCTTGCAGTCTCATGTATGGTGTGCATCACCCATTCTAATTGACTTGCTCCAACTAGGCAACTCTCATCTTTTAGATATTTTTCTTAAGTGCTGATTGTCTCTGGTTATGTGTATTTGTTACATAGAACACCAGATAGGCAATAATAGTAGGGTCCTAGCTACAGGCAACTGCCTAAATCATAGAAACCCTTGCGTAAACGAGGGATACAAAGTATATTGAAAACAGTTGCTTCCACACAGATGGATGCAATTAACATCCCATCATGCTTCGGGTTATTTTGGCTACCATGGCTATGCCCCATAAGATGACAATGCCCCGATCCACAAGGCACGAATGGTCACTGAATGGTATGAAAATGATGTAAACCATATGCCATGGCCATCTCAGTCACGAGATCTCAACCCAATTTAACAATTATGTGTGATTCTGGAGTGGTGCCTGATATAGGGTTTTCCACCACCATCAACAAATCACCAAATTATGGAATCTTTCATGGAAGAATGGTCTCGCATCACTCCGATAGAGTTCCAGACACTTGTAGAATCTACGCAAGGTGCATTGAAGATGTTCTGGTTCATGGTGGCCCAATGACCTATTGAGACACTTTATGTTGGTGTTTCCTTTATTTTGGCAGTTAACTGTAGATCAACAACATTTACAGGCAATAAGATGGAGAGCTTTTAGTCAAAGACGAGAGTAGTAGATGTAGATGATGCTCTTAGGAATTTATGCAACCTGTCTAGGCAGCTTAGAAGAAACTAGTTTCAGTAGATATAGGGTTATAATATGGATCTAGGTTAGAAGTCCCAAGTTCTGATTAGTGAGGATGTTTGGTCCTGAATAGGAAGGATTACTACTGGTGCAGTGTGAACCAGCTCCCCTCCTGGGTTTTCTGCAAGGAGATAAATGAGGTTTAAAACCAGAGGCATTGTTTACACTGGCTTTATTCCAACTTAGTCCTGATTGAGTAGAATAAATTAGGAACCTGCCTTAAATCCATTCAAGATATATTGGGAACACTTTAGCAAAGGACACTGTTTAAACTGCCACAACAATGTTTTACAACAGTAATTTATCCAACGCCTGGAGGCACTAGAGGCTAATTAACCAGCTTGTTGTTCTCACTGTAAATTGTCATGTTTTTTAACAACCGATGTTAAGGATTTCAAGGTATTTTTGATGCAGTGCATTTGTCGCCCATATTCCTGAGTTGTAGTTAATCGGCTCTATCTAAGCTGTCTTGACCACTGTCTTCTGGGCTGGACTGTCGAGATGGAACTCTCATACTGGACAGTAATGGACTAAAATCCTCCAGAGGAGTGTTCCCCCACCTCCTCTCCTCTCCTGTGTCAGGTTATACTGACCCTACCTCGGGCGTGGCCATGCCTCTATACAATCCTTATTTGTGAGTGTTTTTCTGCGTGGCAGTGGGAGGGCCAGGGGCCATGGTGAGATGGATGGCAGGACGGATGCCCGTTCCCCACCCCTGGGCCCAGCTTTACCGGTAATGGGTTGCAACATGATATCAGTATAACCTGAGGAAACTCAGGGGAAAAAAAGGAGGCCCAGGTTATTCCGCCAAAGCCCAAATCTGACAGAATAAAGCACAGAGGTTTTATGAAATGTGAAGGTGATTTACAATTTCGCAGTGAGGGGAAACAAATCCTGGATTATTTCCAGGTACCTAGTGTGTTTTTTCTTTCTTCTTTTGTTTGCACAAAGACACACATACTTGCTTTCACAATATCACAGGGCAAAGCAGCCATCAATTCTCAGCTAAATGTATTGTCTCATGAGCTAGAACTTCCTCAGACCCCTTTGTATTTTTTTGATTAGCGCATTAAAATTAATGGACCAAGAACACTGTAGATTCACATTTGACTGTGTTTGACAGTTTTATTGCGTAATGAGTAGAATAACAAATGTCATGGACTGCTTAGCATGGAAACAATGCATTTCTGTTGAATATCAACCCTTCCTACTATTGGTTGTAGGAATTTTACTGCATCATTCAAACCGCACCTTTTGTGTTCTTCCTTGTTATCCATCCCTATGTGTACAGGTTAGGGATATGGGAGGAACTGAATGGTATTTTTAAGCCTAAGGATGCTGGAATCATGGATAATGGAATCATATAGTAACCAAAAAAGTTGTATTTGAGATTATTCAAAGTAACCACCCTTTGCTTACTCTAAAATGTTTGACAGGTACTGTATATACAGTACAGTGCATTCGGGATGTATTTACCCCTTGACTTTATTCACATTTTGTTATGTGACAGCATTATTCTAAAACGGATTCAATTGTTCTTTTTTTCTCATCAATCTAAACACAGTCCCCCATAATGACAAACCAAATACAGTTTTTTATAAATTTTTGCAAATCTATTAAAAGTCAAAAAAATCGAAATGATACATTTACATAAGTATTCAGACCCTTTACTCAGTACTTTCTTGAAGCACCTTTGGCAGCGATTACAGCCTCGAGTCTTCTTGGGTATGATGCTACAAGCTGGCACACCTGTATTAGGGGACTTTCTCCCATTCTTCTCTGCAGATCCTCTCAAGCTCTGTCAGGTTGGATAGGTTGCGTCGCTCCACAGCTATTTTCAGGTCTCCACAGAGATGTTTAATTGGGTTCAAGTCCAGGCTTTGGCTGGGCCACTCAAGGACATTCAGAGACTTGTCCCGAAGCAACTCCTACGTTGTCTTGGCTGTGTGCTTAGGGTCGTTGTCCTGTTGGAATATGTACGTTCGCCCCATCTGAGGTCCTGAGAGCTCTGTACCAGGTTTTCATCAAGGATCTCTCATTCCTTTGCTCCATTCATATTTCCCTCAATCCTGACAAATCTCCCAGTCCACCTCTGAAAAACATCCCTTTTACTGAGGAGTGGATTTTGACTGGCCACTCTACCATACAGGCATGATTGGTGGAGTGCTGCAGAGATGGTTGTCCTTTCCTATCCCAGAACCCTGGAGCTCTGTCAGAGTGACCATCGGATGCTCGGTCACCTCCCTGACCAAGGCCCTTCTCCCCTGATTGCTCAGTCTGGCAGGGTGGCCAGCTCTAAGAAGAGCCTTGGTGGTTCCAAACTTCTTCCACTGAAGAATGACAGAGGCAACTGTGTATGTCATATCTGCTCCTGCTCCCCCTCCCTGGCGCTAGAGGGTGCCAGGCTACCTGTCTTTACACGCACCTGTCACTATCATTACGCGCATGTTCCGGGATTCATCCAATGGCATTGAGGAATACACCACCTCAGTCATCGGCTTCATCTATAAGTGTATCGATGACGTCGTCCCCACAGTGACTGTATGTACATATCCCAACCAGAAGCCATGGATTACAGTCAACATCCGCATCGAGCTAAAGGCTAGACTAATCTGGATGCTTATAAGAAATCCTACTATGTCCTCAGACGAACCATCAAACAAGCAACGCGTCAATACAGGATTAAGATTGAATCCTACTACACTGGCTCTGATGCTCGTCAGATGTGTCAGGGCTTAAACACTATTATGGACTACAAAGGGAAACCCAGACGCGAGCTGCCCAGTGATGCAAGCCTACCAGACGAGCTAAATGCCTTTTATGATCGCTTCGAGGCAAGCAACACTGAAGCATGCACCAGGGCACAAGCTGTTCTGGATGACTGAGTAATAACGCTCTCAGTAGCCAATGTGAACAAAACCTTTAAACAGGTCAACATTCACAAAGCCACTGGGCCAGATGAATTACCAGGATGAGTACTCAAACCATTCGCGGACCAACTGTCAAGTGTCTTCACCGACATTTTCAAACTCTCCCTGACCGAGTCTGTAATACCTACATGTTTCAAGCAGACCACCATAGTCCCTGTGCCCAAGGAAGCGAAGGTAACCTGCCTAAATGATTACCGCACCTTGGCACTCACGTTGGTAGCCATGAAGTGCTTTGAAAGGCTGGGCATGGCTCACATCAACAGCACCCTCCTGGACCCCCTAGACCCACTCCAATACGCATACCACCCCAACAGATCCACAGATGACGCAATCTCAATCGCACTCCACACTGCCCTTTCTCACCTGGACAAAAGGAATACCTACGTGAGAATGCTGTTCATTGACTACAGCTCAGCAATCAACACCATAGTGCCCACGAAGCTCATCACTAATCTAAGGACTCTGGGACTAAACACCTCCCTCTGCAACTGGATCCTGGACTTCCTGAAGGGTCGCCCCCAGGTGGTAAGAGTAGGCAACAACACATCCTCCACCCTGATCCTTAACACTGGGGCCCCTCAGGGATGTGTACTTAGTCCCCTCCTGTATTCCCTGTTCACCCACAACTGCGTGGCCAGACACAACAGTGGTAGGCCTGATCAACGATAACAATGAGACCAGAGAACTTTCAAAGTGGTGCCAGGTCAACAACCTCTCCCTCAATGTCTTGCTCAATGTGAGCAACAGGAAAAGGCGGGCTGCACAGTCACTTCATAGTGACTGCATAGTCACTTCGCCCCCACCTGCATGGACAGGCTACCTCAACTAGCCTCTAACTCCGCATACTGACTCGGTACTGGTGCCCCCTGTATATAGCCTCGTTATTCGTATTGTGTTTGTTACGGATACAGGTATCCTTAGTGTGTATCATGTGTGTGTGTATTTATTTTCTATCCTTCTCCCCTCACAGGTGGCAATCATCATTCCCCAATCAGTCATCAATCTGAAGACACACCTCCTCCTGTTTCCAGTACCCAATCACATCCCCTTTCCCAAAAACCCATTCAGTTGTTTTCCCCCAGGTCTCTCTCCCTCTCTCTTTGTATGCAGAGATGTTGTTTTGCAACTACATGTCACTTTGTATGTTATGCTGTGAGTATTGTTTTGTTATGGTTTTTGACTGTTTGTTTGAAGGTGGGAAAAGGGGGTACCAAGCCAAGTCGCCCATGGGCCTACATTACACATAGGAATACTATGTCTAAATACCCTAGTTAGAACTGGGCAGACAACCCTCTATTTTATTGGTTAGGTAGTTAGCTGTATTGAAGCAGGCTAGTCTAGCTTAGGGGTGTTTTTGGATATTTGTTTCTTTCCTTGGGTCCAGCTCAGCCCCTTTTCCCATCATTCTTTACCGTGTGTTTAAAAATAAACCAATAGTCTTTGACGGTAGATTTAAGTTGTCTGTGGTTATTAGTTCTCACTGTTCCCTATTCACTGTTATAATTTGCATGAGTTATGTTACGGGTCTCGTTACCATCCCCCTTAGACTGCAGGGCCATAGGGATTCATAACATAAGTGGGGGCTCATCCGGGATCTGTCATTACTGACACCCATGCCGCTCGTGCAGATTGTTGTAGTGGTCTAGTTCAGTGTTGAGCGTCACAGCTGGGAATAGCTGATGTAGCATTAGTGTTTGCTATTTGTTGGCTCTTGTGTTTTGGTAGTAGTTCAAAATGGCTACTTTTGCTTTGAAAACCTTTTTGGATTGTGCCTGAGGCATACTGACAGAGATTTAGGTCTCATAGAAAGTCTTCTAGTAAGATTTATGTGGAGTTAATCTTGTTGGAAGTGTTTAAAATTGCTTACCCGAACGGATTATAGTTTACCTAAACAAGCAGAAAGTATCCTCCCTGTCAGAAGCGTCTGTGTTGGCAGAGGAGTTTGTGTTGACGCACAAGAGTGTGTTTTCGACTCATACTGAGAGTAGAGCCACTGAGTTGCCTACTTTTAGCCCTAGTCAGACAACAGTAGTATATCAAGCATGCCAGAAAGATGAGCATCCCTGTTATATTGTCATAAGGTGGGTCAGTTGATTAATGATTGCTTCCTGCTAAAACGCAAACAAGGGAATGCCTCTTCGTGGCAAGCCGCCAACAGGTGTTGGTCTAATTCGTAAGGTTGTGAAGGTCTGAAACGAAACAGGTGGCTCAGAGTAAATGTAATTTGAAAGTCAGGGGTTTGTTTCCCTAACGAATGACCAAGCGTCTCAGCGTCCAGTTAAAATCCTTAGATACTGGTGCGGCACAGTCGTTTATATTGTCTGTGTTGCCCTTATCCGACGATACATACTGTGGTTCCAGTGTGTTAGTTCAGTGTATTGAAATGTGTTTTTGTCCCAGTGCCATTGCACTTTGTGAAAGTACACTCTGAGTTAATCAGTGGAATATTCAGAGTGGGGGTACGTCCTATGTTGCCAGTAATAGGTGTGACCTTTATAATGGGTAACGATAT
Organism: Oncorhynchus gorbuscha; assembly: GCF_021184085.1. Lineage (NCBI taxonomy): Eukaryota > Metazoa > Chordata > Actinopteri > Salmoniformes > Salmonidae > Oncorhynchus > Oncorhynchus gorbuscha. The sequence goes on along the minus strand of NC_060178.1, from coordinate 73,058,348 downwards.
TGCCGGAGGAAAGGTAGTACGCGTATTGGATAAAAGTGACCACTCTCTCTCCAAAGAGTCTGGCACAGAGTTATCCACATGTGTTCCCTGCTTGTGCAAGTGGGCGACATGATAGATTTGTCGAACACTTCTGTTCAGAGATTGATCAAGAGGATGGGTTGTGTGCTACCTCTGGGAAGCTGATCACCTCTGACAAGCAGCCCAGGGAAGAATCAAAGTATGTTGAACTTATTGCTGATACAATACAGTTACCAGTCACTCATGACAACAGGCTTGCTAAATGTTTTTCTAGTGTTGTCACATTAGAAGAGGTAAAGAAGAACATGGCTTACTTCATTGATGGTAATCTCCTCATGCGTAAATGGACATCCCACGTTGATGCGGGAGGAGATTGGAATGCTGTTTACCGAATAGTGATTCCTACAGCCTTTAGACCAAATGTGTTTTCTCTTGCTCATGATCACCAATGGTCCAGTCATTTAGGAATCACCAAGACTTATGATCGGATCCTTTGACATTTCTTTTGGCACGGTTTAAAACAAGATGTGGCTCAGTTCTGATGGACATGCCACACATGTCAGATAAAAGGAAATCCAAATCAGGTTATTCCTCCCGCTCCACTTTGTCCAATACCTATCATAGGTGAACCATTTGGACATGTGGTGGTTGATTGTGTTAGACCATTACTGAAGACAAAATCGGGTAACCAGTTTCTGTTAACGGTTATGTGTATGGCAACAAGATACCCCGAGGCCATTCCTCTGCGAAGGATTACTGCTCCGGTAGTGAGTAAAGCCTTAATTAAACTCTTCATGACATTTGGGTTACCTAAGGTGGTACAAAGTGATCAAGGTACCAATTTCCTATCAAAGCTCTTCAAGCAGGTGTTAAAATTCTCATTAATTATGCACCGTGTGGCAAGCGCATATCACCCAGAGTCTCAGGGTGCGCTTGAAAGTTGGCATCAGACACTGACATCTATGCTACATAAATATTGTTTGGAATCTGAGACAGATTGGGATGAGGGAGTTCCTCTTTTGTTTGCTGCTTGTGAAACTATACAGGGATCCCTAGGGTTCAGCCCGGCTGAACTAGTGTTTGGGCACCCAGTGAGAGGACCAATGAAAGCCCTTAAATACCATTTTTTTCCCCCAAGAGTTGTGTGCGGGAGATGAGAATGTGTTGGACTAAATTAGATGCTTTCGTGAGCGCCTACACCAAAGCCTGTGCTCTCGCAAAGGAAGCTCTGTCTTCCTCACAGGAGTAGGAAAAGACACTATGATAAACAGGCTGTTTTTCGTCTACTACAGGCGGGTGACCAAGTACTGGTGTTATTGCCTGTTCCAGGATCTTCACTGTCAGCTTGTTTCTCTGGTCCTTATTTCATGGAAAAGAAATGAAGTGAAACTGATTATGTGCATCAAACTCCTGATAGAAAATGCGAGTGGAGGACAGAGGAGCCTCTTAAAGAAGAAGTTACAGGTCTGTGAGAGCCAGAAATCTTGCTTGTTTGTAGGTGACCTAATACTTATTTTCCACCATAATTTGCAAATAAATTCATAAAAAATCCTACAATGTGATTTTCTGTTTTTTTCCTTCTCATTTTGTCTGTCATAGTTTAAGTGTACCTATGATGAAAACTACAGGCCTCTCTCATCTTTATAAGTGGGATAACTTGCACAATTGGTGGCTGACTAAATACTTTTTTGCCCCAATGTATAGACAGGTGTCTGCCTTTCCAAATCATATCTGATCAATTTAAGTTAACCACATGTGGACTCCAATCAAGTTGTTGAAACATCTCAAGGATGATCAATGGAAACAGGATGCACCTGAGCTCAATTTCAAGTCTCATATTAAAGGCTCTGAATGCTAAAATTTCTAAAAAAACAGTTTCCATTTTGTCATTATAGGGTATTTTGTTTCAATTGATGAGGGAAAAAATGAATTTTATCAATTTTAGAATAAGGCTGTAACGACAAAATGTTTGAATACTTTTGGAATGTACTGTATGTCACGCCCTGACCATGGAGAGCCTTTATATTCTCTATTTTAGTTAGGTCGGTGTGTGAGATCTAGTGTGTTTATCTATGTTGGCCTGGTATGGTTCCCAATCAAAGGTAGCTGTTTATCGTTATCTCTGATTGGGGATCATATTTAGGCAGCCATTTTCCCACTGTGCTTTGTGGGATCTTGTTTCTGTGTAGTTACCTGTTGAGCACTGCTTGAGCTTCACGTATCATTTACTCTTTGTTGTTTTTGAGTTTCAGTTGATGAAACATGTGCAACTCTACGTACGCTGCGCCTTGGTCCGATGTTCATTATAACGAACGTGACACTGTATGTGTGGATATATATATACAGTTGATGTCATGCATGACAAGTCATTTTTCCAACAATTGTTTACACACATTTATCTTAATTCACACATTCAGAAGTTTACATACACTAAGTTGACACTGCCATTAAACGGCTTGGAAAATTGTCATGGCTTTAGACACTTCTGATAGGCTAATTGACACAATTTGAGTCAATTGAAGGTGTACCTCTGGAGGAAACGGCTACAAACGTAGCTATATCGACAGTAAACCAAGTCCTATATCGACATACCCTGAAAGGCTGCTCAGCAAGGAAGAAGCCACTGCTCCAAAACCGCCATTAAAAAAGCCAGACTGTTTTCAACTGCACTTGGGGACAAAGATTGTACTTTATGGAGAAATGTCCTCTGGTTCTTCCAAATGGATAATGACCCCATACTCCCAAAGTTGTGGCAAAATGGCTGAAGGACAACAATGTCGATGTATTTGAGTGGCCATCACAAAGCCCTGACCTCAATCCCATAGAAAATGTGTGGGCAGAGCTGAAAAAGTGTGTGCAAGGAGGCCTACAAACATGACTCAGTTACACCAGCTCTGTCAGGAGGAATGGGCCAAAATTCACCCAACTTATTGTTGGAGCTTGTGGAAGACTACCCAAAACGTTTGACCCAAGTTAAACAATTTAAAAGCAATGCTACCAAATACTAATTGAGTGTATGTAAACTTCTGACCTTACTGGGAATGTGATGGAAGAAATAAAAGCTGAAATAAATCATGCTCTCTACCAGTATTCTGACATTTCACATTCTTAAAATAAAATGGTGATCCTAACTGACCTAGACCAGGAAATTTAACTAGGATTAAATGTCAGGAATTGTGAAAAACTGAGTTTAAATGTATTTGGCTAAGGTGTTTGTGAACTTCCGACTTCTACTGTATATATTTATATATACACATACACACAGTATTATGCTACTAGAACACGACAGGAAAGGAAGTAGAAATAAGTGAGTAAAAAATTTGAGTGTTGCGAGAGTATATAAACACTGAGCTGAAGAGGCTCAGTTGGAGATTAGGTAACAATGTCACACTAGTCAGTGGAGTGAACTGGAGACTGATTAGCGTCTCACTATGTATCAGTGCCTCACTGTGGGTTGTCATATTGTTCCTGTGTGTCACTGGAGATGACTGTGCATGTGTTTTTTGTTTGCATGAGCTTTGTGTGTGTTTGCACAGTAGCTGATTTGGTCTATCCAATTTGACACCAGCAGGCTGAATCAAAGACCCTTGTTCCGCATTTCCTAATCTCATGAGCTGTAATCATATTTAATGTACAGTATAGAGCTTTTGTGCGTTCTCATATTGTTGTTGGAAACATTAGGAGCATTGACATTGACTGACCAGGTGAATTCGGGTGAAAGCTATGATCTCTTACTGATGTCACTTGTTAAATCCACTTCAATCAGCGTAGATTAAGGGTTTAGACAGATTAAAGGCTGATTTTTAAGCCTTGATACAATTGAGACTTTGATTGTGTATGTGTGGCATTCAGAGGGGGAATGGGCAAGACAAAAGATTATAGTGCCTTTGAACGAGGTATGGTTGTAGGTGCTAGGCGCCCCAGTTTGAGTGTATCAAGATATGCAACACTGCTGGGTTTTTCACGCTCAACAGTTTCCCACGTGCATCAAGAATGGTCCACCACCCAAAGGACATCCTGCCAACTTGACACAACTGTGGGAAGCATTGGAGTTAGCATCACTCTGGAACGCTTTCGACGTCTTGTAGAGTCCATACCCCAAAGAATTAAGGCTGTTCTGAGGGCAAAAGGTGGTGCAAGTCAATATTAAGATGGTGTTTCTGATGTTTTCTACACTCAGTCTACATATCATATCCACGATGGCTATCTCCAACCCTAAATCACTGTGACCATTATGGACACTGATGTGTTTTTGAATGTGCAATTATGTATTATCAATTAAGTGAATGCCGGAAAGTCCATGTTGCAGTGGACTGGAAGACAGGTAGCTGGTTTATCTACTTGTCTGGCTCAGTCCACAATTAGACTAATTTTAGGGAAAAATAATGGAAGCAGTATGGCAACAAACAAGCTATTGTGCTGTGCAGTAGTAAAACCCATTCAGTCTGTCTATAAACATGCTCTCAAAGTTCTTGATAGAAAGCCCAATATCCATCATCACTGTTACATCTTCAGAAGCATGACCTCCAGAGTTGGGAAAATATTGTGCAATCCACCAACGCATGTCCTGTATTCAAGATCCTAAATGGCCTGGCTCCCCCTCCACTTAGTACTTTTGTTAAAAAGAAAACCCAAACCTATGGCAGCAGATCCATAAGGTCTGCCATATGAAGTGACTGTATAGTTCCCTTACGGAAAATCACCTTTACTCAATCTGCTTCCTCTGTGAGAGCTTCCCATGTATGGAACACACTGCCATCAGACACACATAACTGCACCACCTATCGCACCGTCACAAAAAAAACCATAAAGACAAGGCTAAAGGCCAGACTTGTGAACATAATCCTTAGCTGTGTATTGCCGCTTTCCATGTTGTCTGTAGCTTGTGAGGTGTGGAAACATTGTTGCTTTTATGGATTTTGTTTTGTTGCTTTTTGTGCTATTGCTCTGTCTGCGTGCAACATGTTGCTTGTTCTGTTTCTCTGTCTGCATGCTACATCTAGCTTATTCTATGTTCCTCTATCTGCACGCTACATTTAGCTTGTTCTATGTTGCTCTGTCTGTGTGCTACGTGTTGCTTGTCCTATGTTGTCCTGCATGTGCTCTCTGCTCAGTGTTTGTCTGTATTGTAATTGTTTTTAATAACCTGCCAGGGACTGCTGTTGAAAATTTGTCGTTTGGCTAAAATTTGAACTGAAACCTTGATTAATGTGCTCTGTCCCTGTAAAAATAAAAATTAACTCAATTTCCACCATGATTATTCCCTATCAGAAAGACTCCCTCTGTCAAAGATTTCTATTATCTTAAGTGTTGATTGTGATGTTTCTCATTTTCTCGAGCCCTTCTACCTGGAAAGACCAATCTGTATTTTTCCAAAATTGTCCAATCATTACAATTTTGAGTTGACAGGCATTGTTTGCCTGAATCATCTCTCTGCTGTTGACTCGTTCTGTTTTAATACGTTTTTTTGTTGTTGTTAAAGACCATCTTAAGTAGCTACTGAATCAGGAACAATGTTCGGCTCTCTTGACAAGCACTCAAACACAGGTCGACAAAACCTTCCTTCCATTAGCTAGGACAACTATATCAGCTCTGCAGTCAGGACTAGAATAAAAGCTCAAAAGGTTGATCAATGATCATTAGAGATGTACCATTCATAAGAGACAATGGAGAAGCACTTGTTCTATAGCCAATGTTTGTCTCATCCAACAGCCTGCATGCTTTAACCTAACAGAGCAGGACACGCAATCCCTTCCCCTCCCTCTTGGTCACAGTGAGAGGACCGTGATATGATCCATATTGAGCCATATTCCCTGATGCTCCTGCAGCAGGTGGTTGTTTTAGCTGTGGTTATGGATGTTGGGGGTGTAGTCAGGATGTATGGTGTATCATGGCTCCCTATTAAGGCTTACTCTACATGGGCAGATCAGTCAGGAATCACTCTGCAGTGGTGGCTGAGACACATGACGCATGTCAGGGCTTTGCTCTAGTATCATGTAAATCCAAGGTTAAGCAGCTTAGTGTACGTGGCCACTTGCCTTCACTTTAGCTTCCCTTATGGAAGACCCCACCCGCAACACAGATGTTCCCGTGTAGTCCTTCCCCTGTACACATGTGGTGTGTATGCACTATCACAAACATACTCATGGGGGTTGTTGAGGACATGGGATAATCCAGTGAAGGCATCTATGACCAACTGATTCCATGGACCAGCAGGCAAAGCTACTGTAGCAGAGCAGTAGTCTCATTACAAAGCCTCCAATCGCACATCAAAGAACACACTCACTATTCTGGAGAGAGCTTGGGGGTGGGGAAATATAATCTTGTGCAAACACATAACTCACACACTCCCTTGGATGTTGACTGCACAACATTTTTGTGTGTGTGTCAGCGCATGTGAGTACATTCTATCTAAGTACTTGGCCAGGATGGCCAAGGGATTACCAATACTAACGATCCAGACAAGGTACTACCCCATTCTCCAGCATTTTCCAGTCTATCAACACACTTGTTTTTAGCCATTCTCTCTGAGATTAACAAAAAGCATCAGGAAGCTGAGTTATTTCACAGAGAGCAGTGGAGGTGGACCCTCTTGGGTCCCAGTACATTACATCTCCAGCCTTACCCTCTGTCTCTCTGTGCAATCTCCTGCTCTGTCTGCTACATTAGACCAAGACTAGCTCTGAGAGGGTAAGAGATGAGGTTAATGAAATGCTCTACATTCCGCTGAAACCACAGGCGGGCCATGGCACCTTAATTTGGGAGGACGGGTTCATAGTAATGTCTGGAACGGAATTAATGGTGGTTTGGTTTCCATGTGTTTGATACTATTCCATTTACTCCATTCCAGACATTATTATGAGCCGTCATCCCTCAGCAGCCTCCTGCGGCTGAAACGCTTGGATCTCTTTCTTTCCATTAGATGTTTTTCACAATTCTCCTGCTTATCAGCCATTCTGTTTTAAATGTCACCACGCACTTGCTCTAGGCTAGCCCTGGTCGGCAAGCAATTTTAGGTTTGCGGGGAATTTTGCAGGCAAAGCTTTTACATTTTTCTGCTTGCGTGTGTGTGTGTGTGTGTGTGTGTGTGTGTGTGTGTGTGTGTGTGTGTGTGTGTGTGTGTGTGTGTGTGTGTGTGTGTGTGTGTGTGTGTGTGTGTGTGTGTGTGTGTGTGTGTGTGTGTGTGTGTGTGTGTGTGTGTGTGTGTGTGTGTGTATGGTATCGGCGTATGTGCGTGCATTTGACTTTTTAGGGCATTGCCCATTTTCTGGATGGAAGTAATTGCACCTCCTTAGTAAACCAGGGGTTTTGATGTATTTGGACGCAGTTTGGTGTTGCAGGCCAATTCATCACTTCTTCTTGCACCCTCGGCAGGGAAGCACAACACACATCTCTCCCATTTCCCCAGGAAGTGGCTCTGATGGCAGGGGCCCACGTCCAAATGCCAAGATTTATGGGGTGTAAAACATCTTGGGCGTACTACTCATCTCCATTGGGCAAACTATTCATGATGTTTTGTGCCAGGAAATGTAACCTGGCGAATAGACTGGTTACTTGTGTATTTTTTTCATTTCATTCACTAAAAGAAACACTGAGAGACATAGCTTTGAAAGTTTTCATTTTTCACATAGTGAAAAATATCTGACGTGTTTGTTCCTGTTGAAAATTGGGGCACATGAGTTCTCTGCTAGACACAAAGGAACCACTAAGAGAAGAGAGGAGACAGGGTAAATGCAATATAGTGCACTTCAATGAACCGTAAGTTACTGATGATGACTTGTAATGAAACAGTGGTTCTAATTCGCCACAGTTAATGCATTCGAGATGATTGAGGTGGTAGTTGAATTGGGGTCAGGGGATAATGTAGGTACAAAGATATAATTCAAGAATTGTATGATCCTCATCAGAAATAAATGGAATTAAGTAATTCTTGAATGATAATTTCTGTTCATTTCCTGAGTTGACTGAATTGAACTGGAATTGACCCTCAGTCAGAACACCCTGTGTTTTCCGATTTGAAATTATTAAATTGTTATGTTTGGTGTTCTCATATGTATTATTATGTTTGCCTTCAGATAAGACTTACCATTTTGTTTGAATGTCTGTGTCCTTGTGTTTTAGGTTTTAAACCCCGATGTTCTCACCCATGCAGGATTCAAATTAGCATAATATAAAAATCCCCCTAAAATTCTGTCAGTTTAAGCTAGAGATATCTGTTTTTCATTGGATGCGTCTCAATCTACCGCATCTGCCTATGTCACAGTTCCGCATCTGTGGTGAAAGGTGACAGAGCCAAAGCGGAGTTTGCCAGACCATGAGACATCCTGAAAAGTTGTCTTCCCACAAAATCGCTTGGACAAATGAGACTCTCACGAACACAATGGTGTTCTCCATTTTTCTCTACAACTCCCACACGGATCTTGGGACATGTCTGAAGTCGACACAGTCGATCTGCCAACTTCTGTCTGTTGCGTCCGAACAGTTTCGGCGACAAACTAAAATGATCCCTATGTGGAAAGGTGACACTCTTTGCCTTAGGATGCCCACAGGCCTCACAAGACTCGTCTGAAGGTCCCTCGGTAACAGAAGAAAATGTATGGAAGTATATATGGACACTTTAGTTCCAAAAACAAGAGGTTAAATACATGTATAATAATGTTTCTTTGTATCTTTCAGATGTAGGACAGAACTATCTGTTATTCCACGTAGTGAATCTGTTATTCAATGCATTTGAATTAGCTAAAAATATTTAAAAATATATTTTTATATCAGATATTTTTTCTGATATTTTAGGGATACTTCAAGGGGTCTTAAAATTCCAAATCAAATAACTAAATTATCCTGTAATGAACACAGGGGGAGACAGAGCTGGTTTCAAGTGCAGGGTTCAGCAGGGGTTTATTGCAAAGGACCACAGGAGGCAGGTAGCTGGGTCCAGGGGCAGGCAGAAGGTCATAAACAGGGGGTCCAAAAGGGTAACAGTACAGGCAGGGAAAAGGCTAGTAACATGGTCTGGGAGATCAGGCAATAGGTAGATAACAGGAAATCCGCTAAAGTACAGGCAAGGAATAGGCAAAAGGCGTAGTTAGTGAGGCAGGCAAAAACTAGCATACACGGGAGGAGTAAATCACGGGAAAAAGAGAGGTCTGAAATATGTGTGTCACAAAACAAATACCTGACAGTGATGGGGCGCAAATAACTAAACTAAATGGTGTATGTGAACATGTGATAGAATTCAGGTGATTGGGATCTGGAAAGTGGCCTGCGTTCAGGGGATCTACATGTTTGAGGGTGTGAGTTGGAAGTAGATGTTACAGATCCTTGTTATGACATTCTGAAATTCCATATACAGTGCATTCGGAAAATAGTTAAACCCCTTGACTTTTTCCTCATGTTACGTTACAGCTTTATTCTAAAATTGATTAAATTGTTTTTTTCCCCCTCATGAATTTACACACAATACCCCATAACGACAAACACCTTTGGCAGTGATTACAGCCTTGAGTATTTTTGGGTATGCTACAAGCTTGGCACACCTGTATTTGGGGAGTTTCTTCCATTCTGCTCTGCAAATGCTCTCAAGGTCTGTCAGGTTGGATGGGGAGCGTCAATGCACAGCTGTTTTCAGGTCTCTCCAGAGATGTTTGATCGGGTTCAAGTGCGAGCTCTAGCTGGGCCACTCAAGGGCATTTAGAAACTTGTCCCAAAGCCACTCCTGCGTTGTCTTGTTTGTTTGCTTAGGGTTGTTGTCTTCGCCCCAGTCTGAGGTCCTGAGCGCTATGGAGCAGGTTTTTATCAAGGATCTCTCTGTACTTTGTTCCGTTCATCTTTCCCTAGACCCTGACTAGTCTTCCAGTACCTACCACTGAAAAACATCCCTCGCAGGGATGGTGCCAGGTTTAATCCAGATATGACGCTTGGCAATCAGGACAAAGACAAAGAGAGGTTTCATCAGACCAGAGAATCTAGTTTGTCATGGTCTTAGAGTCCTTTAGACACCCTTTGGCAAACTCCAAGTGGGCTGCAATGTGCCTTTTACAGTAGAGTGGCTTCCATCTGGCCACTCTACCATAAAGACTTGATTAGTGGAGAGCTGCAGAGATGGTTGTCCTTCTGGAAGGTTATCCCATCTCCAAAGAGGAACTCTGGAGCTTTGATAGAGTGACCATCGGGTCACCTCCCTGACCAAGGCCCTTGTGATGGCCACTTAAATACCTTGACTTTGTTGTCCTTAAGCCATTTTGACATCACTTTGGAATTATGCTTGGGGTCATTGTCCATTTGGAAGACTCATTTGCGACCAAGCTTTAACTTCCTGACTGACGTCTTGAGATGTTGCTTCAATATATACACATCATTTTCCTTCCCCGTGCTGCCATCTATTTTGTGAAGTGCACCAGTCTCTCCTGCAGCAAAAGTTGTTTTTGCTGTGAACTAATGGGATGACCATGGGTTGTTTTCCCAAAGCCGGTCAGGGGTGCAACCATTCTATTTAATACTGACTGGGACTATACTACGGTACCCATAGAAATAGAAAAACTTGAAATTGTGTCTCCAATTAAGTCAATGACGGCATAGTAGGTAGACAGGCAGCCATTTTGAGTGTACCCATGCCTACAATACCTTGCAAATGTATTCACCCCCTTGGTGTTTTTCCTATTTTGTTGCATTACAACCTGTAATTTAAATGGATTTTTATTTGTATTTCATGAAATGGACATACCCAAAATAGTCCTAATTGGTGAAGTGAAACAAAATAATAATAATAAAAAACGGAAAAGTGGTGCGTGGCATTTTGTATTCACCCCCTTTGCCCCAGAGTCTGCAACACCACTAAGCAAGGGGCACCACCAAGCAAGCGATACTATGAAGACCAAGGAGCTCTCCAAACAGGTCAGGGACAAAGTTGTGGAGAAGTATAGATCAGGGTTGGGTTATAAGAAAATAACAAGCTTTTTGCACATCAAGGAAAACACCATGGTGGCAGCGTCATGCTGGGGGGATATTTTTCATCGGCAGGAACTGGAAAACTGGTCAGAATTGAAAGAATGATGGATGGCGTTATATACAGGAAAATCCTTCAGTTAAACCTGTTTCAGTCTTTCAGAGATTTGAGACTGGGACGGAGGTTCACCTTCCAGCAGGACAATGACCCTAAGTATACTGCTAAAGCAAGACTCAAGTGGTTTAAGGGGAAACATTTAAATGTCTTGGAATGGCCTAATCAAATCCCATACCTCAATCCAATTGAGAATCTGTGGTAGGACTTAAAGATTTCTGTACACCAGCAGAACCCATTCAACTTGAAGGAGCTGGAGCAGTTTTGCTTTGAGAAATGGGCAGAAATCCCAGTGGCTAGATGTGCCAAGCGTATAGAGACATACCCCAAGAGACGTGCAGCTGTAATTGCTGCAAAGGGTCTCTCTACAAAGTATTGACTATGGGGGGGGATAGTTTTCTGTTTTTTTGTCTTATTTCTTTTGTTTCACAATAAAAAAAATATTTTGCATCTTCAAAGTGGTAGGCATGTTGTGTAAATCAAATAATACAAACACCTCAAAATCCATTTTCATTCCAGGTTGTAAGGCAACAAAATAGGCGGCGAATACTTTTACAAGCCATTGTAGGTTAAACAATACAAGGTTAAGACATAAAAATTCCACGTGGAAGAGTGAGAAATTAAACAAATTCATTGGACCAGTGCCATTGATAACTACGAGTGCCACTGCTAACTAGCAATGCTGGTCCCATGAATTGAACAGAGTTATGTGGGGCGGCAGGGTAGCCTACTGGTTAGAGCCGACTAGTAACCGGAAGGTTGCAAGTTCAAATCCCTGAGCTGACAAGGTACTAATCTGTCATTCTGCCCCTGAACAGGCAGTCAACCCACTGTTCCTAGGCCGTCATTGAAAATAAGAATGTGTTCTTAACAGACTTGCCTAGTTAAATAAAGGTAAAATAAAAATAAATATTAGAACCCTGTTAACCTTGTAAACTTCAACCTAGATGTTAGCTAGACGGTTATTGTATATTTTTCTGTCAGCTTAAAATTATATATTTTTTCACCAATCTTATGATCTGCATCAGACCGCTGGCCTTCTTCCCAGGCAGTGTAGCTACAATGATTGAGCTGGTCCCATGGTTGGTTCAGAGCGGTAGAACCTCTGCGTTATTGTGACGCCATTGTCTTAACCTTCCCATCTTCACATTTTACTCGCATACACATATTTAGCGGATATTAATGCCAGCAAGTGAAAGCAGGAAGTGTACTCTTCAATCTGTGCTGTGATTTGTTGAGTAAACATTCCAAAATACCATCAATGTTTTTGCATCACAATACCAGGCAGCCATTGCAAGTGTACCCTAGAGATTACCAGAGAAATTGCCAGGGTTAGTGCTTCCAATCCCTTTCTATTCATTGTACAGTATTTCTATGGCGGTACCAAACCACTGGTCAGTAAAGTAATTTGGCCTATGAGCGTGTGTGTGTGTGTATGTCTTTGCAATGATGCTTGCAGTGTTTGGTGAAGCGTGGGCGGAAGTAGTGCATTAGGAGTGCATGGGTACCAGTCACAGTTACCACTGCCAGGCTCATCATCATCGAACATCTCATCCTTCTATGAATGTGGCACAAAAAAATCACTCAGGGAGGGAAAGCAAATGACCATTAGAGAGAGAGAGAGATCTGACTGTTTCTTCCCACACGTCAAATAGTTGACTCTGTGATAACCGATAATGGATGGGTTGGCCTATAACTCCATTGCACTTAAATAGTGGGTATATGTGACTGATGGTAATAATTTACTACGCAGGCCTCCATCCCCACACTAACACCTCTGTTTTGACATTGTCAGGGCTTGATGGGAGCCGTAGGCCCCTCTCAGGATACCTCCAACTAGCATCATCAACCATTCAAGCCCGAATGCCTTACGTTGTTAACAGGGTGTTATCTGTTCACAGCATGGGTGAAATATTGCTGGAACTGTTGTCATATAGGCAGAGTGCATGAGATAATACCCCTCTGTTGCATTGGTAATGCTTTTCTTAATGGAATTGTGACCAAGGGGCGTACATCCAAAACCCCTGGTTGTGTGTGTGTGTGTGTGTGTGTGTCTATGTGTGTGTTTGCACGCATCTGTGCACTTGTTCATGCGTCTGTGCGCTTGTGTGCATGTGTTGGCGGTGGAGCGGTTCCTGCTGTGGCTGCAGTGTCCCATTGTTTGGTGCTTGTCAGTGGGCCCTTGCTGTGAAAGTTATAGCCGGACTGGCATGTAGGAAGAAGTAATCAATATGCATACAGCGTTCACTCCGTTACAGCTTTGGCACAGCGGCATAATAATGAAAATCAAGCGATTTAAAGTTAATTTTGATTAGAACATCTGCAGATTGTTCCTGCCAGTTTCCCCTGCACACTCCTGGTCTAGCTATCTACCCCCTTTCTAGTTTCCCTCATGTTATCATATTTTATCATCTTTTATAGAACGATTACATATTGTAGTTGTCTCATCTTCACTTCCTCAGGTTGTGATTGTTCTTAAATTTGAAAAATACTCACCTGCCTAGTTCAGTTTTAGAATTGAATGTTGTTTGAGAGAAGATTGCTGGGTTACGTTATTTGGATAGTCTGGATTTTCCATTCAGCTCTACAGATAGACATACTACCTGTTGATAAACAACTGCTTGCTAAGGGGACTGTCAGGTTAGGTTTAGAATAAGGGTTAAGGCTAGGTTTAGTGTTAAGTTCAGGATAGTTCAAAAGTTACTAATGGTCTGAAGATAGCTCTTTAGGTCTATCAAAATAGTTTTATCCAGTGCTGAAATTACCACGATGAACGGAATGATTGACAGACACCCATGCAGAATCAGAGGCTTTCAGTTTATTGAGAATTTCACACAACCAAAATAAACAAAGATGAGGTAAAAAGTGGTGAAATTTGATGAAGATGAATATATCTTCCACAACAAAATCCAGGATATCACATCTTGCGTGCAAGGGTGGTAAATGTTATGTTTACACAATTCATTCAGAGATCAGAAAATCCCCAGAGAAGCCCAGGTCAGTTAAATCACTTGCACATTTTCACCAGGAGCAGGTACTCTTCACATTTGTCCAGATTTGGACTATTGGCTTTCATGTCAAAATTCATCTTTGCCCTGGAACTACATTGAATATGTAGTTCTCTCTCTACTGGTGTGCGTGCATGTAAAGCCATGTCTGTAACAAACCCTATCACTCTGCTCCAGACCTGAAAGTCAAATCCCATACTGCACTAGGCCTCACAATGACATTTCAGAGCAGAGCTGTCAGCCATTTTCATTTTGGTGTTCTAATCAGGGATAAAATAGAGGTGAGTTGGAATGACATGTCAAATATGATTAATTTGAAACAAGATCCACCTAAAAAACATGATTTAAAATATATATATTAGCACTAAAAGCATGTTGAGTAGTTATGTCAGAGTACAAGTTCCTAGTTTTGTGTCAGTACATGGGAGTCAGAGATGAACCTCACAATTAAATACAGCGGGAGACTGTTTGGCAGTGCTCAAACAAGTTATTTAATAAAGGTTGGGAAGAATGGGGGAGGGGAGAAATACAATTGAAAGGCCTCTCCGATAACGGGTGGGTCACTGTGTCCAGCATGGTGGCTCATCAGACCGCCTGTGTTACTGAACAAAAGAGAGATGAGTCTGGGGTTTCAATACTTGCTCTTAACTTGCACCGGGTGGCATACTGTCTGGGAATGGGTCCTCTTCCTTTTGGGGAATAAGATAAGAAACAGAGAGACAGGTGAGTCAGACATTGCCTAGTATCTTTTGCGTGAGGTGGTTCTCATCCTCTGGTCTAGGCATATCATCTGCCCAAGCACCCGAGTAACTGCACCTCTATTTATACCAATTTGGTTAACGAGGGACAGGTGGGACCAATTCTAGGTACCAATTAGTTGCAGCACCTGGACTGGGTAGTATTGCTGTTGAATCATCAGCCACATTTGGTGCCGGTAGAGCTGTCCATGGTTTTGACTCACCTTGTAAACTATCTATCCCACTAGAGCTGAACAAGTTCCAACTCCTTCCTATGTACCTCCCTGCTGGCACCCCGGTTGCCACAGACTGTTTTTTATAAAAAATATATATATTTTCAGACTGCATGGACAGGTGAAGCCAGAGGTTTACATACACCTTAGCCAAATACTCAGTTTTTCACAATTCCTGACATTTAATCCTAGTTAAATGTCCCTGTCTTAGTTCAGTTAGGATCAGTACTTTATTTTAAGAATGTGAAGTGTCAGAATAATAGTAGAGAGAACGATTTATTTAAGCTTTTATTTCTTTCATCACATTCCCAGTGGGTCAGAAGTTTACATACACTCAATTAGTATTTGGTAGCATTGCCTTTAAATGGTTTAACTTGGGTCAAACATTTGGGTAGCCTTCCACAAGCTTCCCACAAGAAGTTGGGTGAATTGTGGCCCATTACTCCTGATAGAGCTGGTGTAACTGAGTCAGGTTTGTAGAACTCCTTGCTCGCACACGCTTTTTCAGATCTGCCCACACAGATTCTATGGGATTGAGGTCAGGGCTTTGTGATGGCCACTCCAATACCTTGACTTTGTTGTCCTTCAACCATTTTGCCCCAACTTTGGAAGTACGCTTGGGGTCATTGTCCATTTGGAAGACCAAGCTTTAACTTCCTATCTGATGTCTTGAGATGTTGCTTCATTATATCCACATAATTTCCCCTCATCATGATGCCATCTATTTTGTGAGGTGTACCAGTCCCTCCTGCAGCAAAGCACCCCCACAAAAGGATGCTGTCACCCCCGTGCTTCACGGTTGGGATGGTGTTCTGCGGCTCGCAAGCCTCCTCCTTTTCCTCCAAACATAACAATTGTCATTATGGCCAAACAGTTCTATTTTTGTTTCATCAGACCAGGGGAAGTTTCCCCATGCAGTTGCAAACAGTAATCTGTTTTTTTATGGCCGTTTTGGAGCAGTGGCTTCTTCCTTGCTGAGCGGCCTTTCAGGTTATGTTGATATAGGACTTTCTTTACTTTGGATATAGATACTTTTGTACTTGTTTCCTCCAGCATCTTCACAAGGTACTTTGCTGTTGTTCTGGGATTGATTTGCACTTCTCACAGCAAAGTACGTTCATCTCTAGGATACGGAACGCGTCTCCTTCCTGAGCGGTATGACGGCTGCATGGTCCCATGGTATTTTGTACCTGCGTGCTATTGTTTGCACAGATGAACATGGTACCTTCAGGCTTTTGGAAACAGTTCCCAAGGATGAACCAGACTTGTTGAGGTCTACAATTTTTTTGCGGAGGTCTTGGCTGATTTCTTTTGATTTTCCCATGATGTCAAGCAAAAAAGAACTGATTTCGAACTGACTTCGAAGGTAGGCCTTGAAATACATCCACATGTACACCTCAAATTGACTCAAATTATGTCAATCAGCCTATCAGAAGCTTCTAAAGCTGTGACATAATTTTCCAAGCTGTTTAAAGGCACAGTCAATCTAGTGTATGTAAACTTTTGGCCAACTAGAATAGTGGTACAGTGGGGCAAAAAAGTATTTAGTCAGCGACCAATTGTGCATGTTCTCCCACTTAAAAAGTTGAGAGAGGCCTGTAATTTTCATCATAGATACACTTCAACTATGACAGACAAAATCAGAAAAAAAGTTTTTTTTATGAATTTATTTGCAAATTATGGTGGAAAATAAGTATTTGGTCAATAACAAAAGTTTATCTCAATACTTTGTTATATACCCTTTGTTGGCAATGACAGAGGTCAAACGTTTTCTGTAAGTCTTCACAAGGTTTTCACACACTGTTACTAGTATTTTGGCCCATTCCTCCATGCAGATCTACTCTAGAGCAGTGATGTTTTGGGGCTGTTGCTGGGCAACACGGACTTTCAACTCCCTCCAAAGATGTTCTATGGGGTTGAAATCTGGAGACTGGCTAGGCTACTCCAGGACCTTGAAATGCTTCTTACGAAGCCACTCCTTCGTTGCCTGGGCGGTGTGTTTGGGATCATTGTTATGCTGAAAGACCCAGCCACGTTTCATCTTCAATGCCCTTGCTGATGGTAGGCTTTGTTACTTTGGTCCCAGCTCTCTGCAGGTCATTCACTAGGTCCCCCCGAGTGGTTCTGAGATTTTTGCTCACCGTTCTTGTGATCATAATGACCCCACGGGGTGAGATCTTGCGTGGAGCTCCAGATCGAGGGAGATAATCAGTGGTCTTGTATGTCTTCCATTTCCTAAGAATTGCTCCCACAGATGATTTCTTCAAACCAAGCTGCTTACCTATTGCAGATTCAGTCTTCCCAGCCTGGTGCAGGTCTACAATTTTGTTTCTGGTGTCCTTTGACAGCTCTTTGGTCTTGGCCATAGTGGAGTTTGGAGTGTGACTGTTTGAGGTTGTGGACAGGTGTCTTTTATACTGATAACAAGTTCAAACAGGTAACAAATGGAGGACAGAGGAGCCTCTTAACCTGTTGCGACGAGCAATCCCGTATCCGGGAGCGTAATTATAGCCTCAAGCTCATTACCATAACACAACGTTAACTATTCATGAAAATCGCAAATGAAATTAAATAAATATATTGGCTCACAAGCTTAGCCTTTTGTTAACAACACTGTCATCTCAGATTTTCAAAAAATGCTTTTCAACCATAGCTACACAAGCATTTGTGTAAGAGTATTGATAGCTAGCATAGCATTAAGCCTAGCATTCAGCAGGCAACATTTTCACAAAAACAAGAAAAGCATTCAAATAAAATCATTTACCTTTGAAGAACTTCAGATGTCTTCAATGAGGAGACTCTCAGTTAGATAGCAAATGTTCAGTTTTTCCAAAAATATTATTTGTGTAGGAGAAATCGCTCCGTTTTGTTCATCACGTTTGGCTAAGAAAAAGAAAAGAAAATTGCAACGCAAACTTTTTTCCAAATTAACTACATAATATCGACAGAAACATGGCAAACGTTGTTTAGAATCAATCCTCAAGGTGTTTTTCACATATCTATTCGATGATAAGTCACTCGTGGCAGTTTGGTTTCTCCTCTGTTCAAAATGGAACAATGCGCGCACCTGGAGATTACGCAATAGTTTTGACGGAGGACACAGAGCGGACACCTGGTAAATGTAGTCTCTTATGGTCAATTTTCCAATGATATACCTACAAATACATCACATGCTGCAAACACCTTGGGAAAACACAGAAAGTGTAGGCTCATTCCTTGCGCATTCACAGCCATATAAGGAGACGTTGGAACACAGCACCTCAAAAATCTGGCTCACTTCCTGTATGAAAATTCATCTTGGTTTCGCCTGTAGCATGAGTTCTGTGGCACTCACAGACAATATCTTTGCATTTTTGGAAACGTCAGAGTGTTTTCTTTCCAAAGCTGTCAATTATATGCATATTCGAGCATCTTTTCGTGACAAAATATCTTGTTTAAAACGGGAATGTTTTTCATCCAAAAATGAAATACTGCCCCCAGAGTTTCAAGAGGTTAAAGAAGAAGTTACAGGTCTGTGAGAGCTAGAAATCTAGTTTGTAGGTGACCAAATACTTATTTTCCACCATCATTTGCAAATAAACTCATTATAAATACTACAATGTGATTTTCTGGATTTTCTCATTTTGTCTGTCATAGTTGAAGTGTACCTATGATGAACATTACAGGTCTCTCTCATCTTTTTAAGTTGGAGAACTTGCACAATTGGTGACTGACTAAATAATTTTTTGCCCCACTGTATATGTGAAATAATCTGTCTTTCAACAATTGTTGGAAATTACTTGTGTCATGCACAAAGTCGATGACCTAACCGACTTGACAAAACTATAGTTTGTCAACAAGAAATTTGTGGAGTGGTTGAAAAACGAGTTTTAATGACTCCAACCTAAGTGTATGAAAACTTCCGACTTCAATTGTACATGAAGGATGATGCAGCACATTTTGAATAACAGTAGCATATGTCTCTCTCCTGCCTGCGCTGGTTTTGAGAGTTTAGATCTACTCTGCAAAGATTTTTGGTGAGATTGTAATGAGCTCATACTGTACAAGCCTGGTTCATTTTTACCTGCCAGTTCTGATGAGTTGTGTAATGCTAGCAGTGTTGCATGAATATGCAGATTGATTTAATCAACTGCAGAAAAGGACTTTCAGCTGTGCCAGACATAATGTTTAATTTCCACTTTGTGTTGAATTATTTCACCTTCCTGCAGAGATCTTCTATCTCTTGTAGGTGAGTGTGTGTAGGGTAAGTGAACCCATTAGCCCACTTCCATCATTGGATTTAAAAACATTTTTAAAAAAGAAAGATTTTTATTTAATAATAATTTGGTGGGTGTTTTTTTTGTCCTACTACACACATGTACAAGTGTTTGAATTTGAATTGGAAATGTTTTTTGTTTTGAACTGGAAATGTTATTTTTCTCCATATCCCAACCCTTTCTGAACACCCTCAGAGAGTAGGGTCATGACCAGGGTCTGACATTATCAACTGCGACCATGGAGAAATTAGAGTTAGGAAATTAGGGGTAATTGCTTTGCTCAAGGGCACATTAACAGATTATGAAATTGTCAGCTCTTGGATTTGAATTAGTGACCCCTTTCGGTTACTGGCCCAACACTCTAACCACTAGACTGCCACCAAAAATACCAGTTCATGTGGTTGTTGTATCCATACCAGTTTTTATTATAAGCCAATTAGATGTTTTTTGATTCAGTTATTGACAGTTATGTGTAAGTTAATACTTATGTCCAATTTCAAAGCTGCAATAATTTGTTTGTGTGATAAACATTTTTCAGATTTTTAATGCAATCTTAAATAGGTGATCCTACTTAATGCAAAATGAAGAAATTGATGTATTGATTTATAGTGCCTGCAGCAAGTCACACCCACTGACTTTAAAAAATGTGTTACAGAAAGAATTACAAATTGAGTAAATTTAGATATTTCATCACTGGTCTAATCACAATACCCCATAATGTCCCAGTGGAATTACAGCACAGTTTGGAACACCTACTCATTGAAGGGTTTTTCTTTATTTGTACTATTTTCTATATTGTAGAATAATAGTGAAGACATCAAAACTATGAAATAACACATATGGAATCATGTAGTAACCAAAAAAGTGTTAAACAAATCTAAATATTTTTTATATTTGAAATTCTTCAAAGTAGCCACCCTTTCTTTACCTTGATGACAGCTTTGCACAGTCTTGGCATTCTCTCAATCAGCTTCATGAGGTAGTCACCTGGAATGCATTTAAATTAAAAGGTGTTAAATGTTAAACATTAATTTGTGGAATTTCTTTCCTTGTTAACCTCTTGAAACTACACCCTCGGAGTGTGGTGTCAGGAAAATAACCTCACACTCAACGTCAACAAAACTAAGGAGATGATTGTGGACTTCAGGAAACAGCAGAGGGAACACCCCCCTATCCACATCGATGGAACAGTAGTGGAGAGGGTAGTAAGTTTTATGTTCCTCGGCATACACATCACAGACAAACTGAATTGGTCCACTCACACAGACAGCATCGTGAAGAAGGCGCAGCAGCGCCTCTTCAACCTCAGGAGGCTGAAGAAATTTGGCTTGTCCCCTAAAGCACTCACAAACTTCTACAGATGCACAATCGAGAGTATCCTGGCGGGCTGTAACACCGCCTGGTACGGCAACTGCACAACGCATCACCGGGGGCAAACTACCTGCCCTCCAGGACACCTACACCACCCGATGTTACAGGAAGGCCATAAAGATCATCAAGGATAACAACCACCCGAGCCACTGCCTGTTCACCCCGCTATCATCCAGAAGACGAGGTCAGTACAGGTGCATCAAAGCTGGGACCGAGAAACTGAAAAACAGCTTCTATCTCAAGGCCATCAGACTGTTAAACAGCCAACACTAACATTGAGTGGCTGCTGCCAACACACTGACACTGACTCAACTCCAGCCACTTTAATAATGGGAATTGATGGGAAATGATGTAAAATATATCACTAGCCACTTTAAACAATGATACCTAATATAATGTTTACATACCCTACATTATTCATCTCATATGCATACGTATATACTGTACTCTATATCATCTACTGCATCCTTATGTAATACATGTATCACTAGCCACTTTAAACTATGCCACTTTGTTTACATACTCATCTCATATGTATATACTGTACTCTATATCATCTACTGCATCCTTATGTAATACATGTATCACTAGCCACTTTAACTATGCCACTTTGTTTACATACTCATCTCATGCTCCTCCGCTCTCTCCACTGGCTTCCAGTTGAAGCTCGTATCCGCTACAAGACCATGGTGCTTGCCTACGGAGCTGTGAGGGGAACGGCACCTCAGTACCTCCAGGCTCTGATCAGGCCCTACACCCAAATAAGGGCACTGCGTTCATCCACCTCTGGCCTGCTCGCCTCCCTACCACTGAGGAAGTACAGTTCCCGCTCAGCCCAGTCAAAACTGTTCGCTGCTCTGGCTCCCCAATGGTGGAACAAACTCCCTCACGACGCCAGGACAGCGGAGTCAATCACCACCTTCCGGAGACACCTGAAACCCCACCTCTTTAAGGAATACTTAGGATAGGATAAAGTAATCCTTCTCACCCCCCCCCCCCTTAAAATATTTAGATGCACTATTATAAAGTGGCTGTTCCACTGGATGTCATAAGGTGAATGCACCAATTTGTAAGTCGCTCTGGATAAGAGCGTCTGCTAAATGACTTAAATGTAATGTAAATGTAAATGTGTATATACTGTACTCGATACCATCTACTGTAGAGCCTATGCTGCTCTGTACCATCACTCATTCATATATCTTTATGTACATATTCTTTATCCCTTACACTGTGTATAAGACAGTAGTTTTGGAATTGTTAGTTAGATTACTTGTTGGTTATTACTGCATTGTCGGAACTAGAAGCACAAGCATTTCGCTACACTCGCATTAACATCTGCTAACCATGTGTATGTGACAAATACAATTTGATTTGATTTGATTTGAAACTAGGGGCACTATTTTTATTTTGGGAAAAATAACGATCCGCCTATTTCTCAAGACCAGATGCTAGAATATGCATATAATTCACAGCTTAGGATAGAAAACACTCTAAATTTTCCAACTCTGTAAAAATATTGTCTGTGAGTATAACACGACTGATATTACATTTACATTACATTTACATTTAAGTCATTCAGCAGACGCTCTTATCCAGAGCGACTTACAAATTGGTGCATTCACCTTATGACGTCCAGTAGAACAGTCACTTTACAATAGTGCATCTAAATCTTAAAGGGGGGGGGGTGAGAAGGATTACTTATCCTATCCTAGGTATTCCTTAAAGAGGTGGGGTTTCAGGTGTCTCCGGAAGGTGGTGATTGACTCCGCTGTCCTGGCGTCCAGAGCAGCGAACAGTTTTGACTGGGCTGAGCGGGAACTGTACTTCCTCAGTGGTAGGGAGGCGAGCAGGCCAGAGGTGGATGAACGCAGTGCCCTTGTTTGGGTGTAGGGCCTGATTACAGGCGAAATCCTGAGAGAAATCCAATCAGGAAGTGACTCTTATTTTGAAACCCCTGTCTTTCTATGCATCCCTATTGCCCATTGAAAGGGGTATCAACCAGATTACTTTTTCTGTGGCTTCCCTAAGGTGTCTACAGCCTTTAGACGTAGTGTCAGGCCTTTATTTTGAAGAATGAGCGTAAACGATTACATTGCGTAAGTGGCCAGCTGAGGGCTCTCAGAGTGATTCTTGCGTAAAAGACAGAGGTAGTCATTTTTCCTCTCGCTCCTACTGAAAAGCCAATTGTCCCGGTTGATATATTATCAAATAGATATTTGAAAAACACCTTGAGGATTGATTTTTTTTTTAAACTTTGCCATGTTTCTGTCGATATTATGGACATAATTTAGAAAAAAAAATTCGCTGTTGTCGTGACCTCTATTTCCGGTGGATTTCTCAACATAAAGTGACCAACAAAAGTAGGTATTTTGGGTAAAAAATAATCTTTATGGAACAAAAGGAACATTCATACCACATGTCAGTCAATAAAGTAGCAACATGACTTGGTGAACCACAACAATATAGTAGTTCTCAAGCACTCATAACTTATTTCTTGAAATGCATTTAGTCTTATTTTACTGTTAAGTTTATTAACCTTGCATTGCTACGGTATACATATAGTGCATTTGGGAAGTTTTCAGGCTCCTTTCCTTTTTCCACATTTTGTTATGTTACAGCCTTATTATAAAATGGATTAAATAAATTTAAAAAATCACAACAATCTACACACAATACCACATAATGGCAAAGTAAAACCCATTTTTGTAAACCCTTTGCTATGAAACTCAGAATTGTGCTCAGTTGCATCCTGTTTCCATTGATCATCCTTGAGATATTTCTACAACTTGATTGAAGTCCACCTGTGGTAAATTCAATTGATTGGACATTTGGAAAGGCACACAACTGTCTATATAATTTCCCACAGTTGACAGTGCATGTCGGAGCAAAAACTAAGCGAGACAGGATTGTGTCGAGGCACAGATCTAGGAAAGGGTCTGCAGCATTGAAGGTCCCTGAGAACAGAGTGGTCTACATCATTCTTAAATGGAAGAAGTTTGGAATGACCAAGACTCTTCCTAGAGCTGGCCACCTGGCAAAACAAAGCAATCGGGGGAGAAGGTGAAGGAGGTGACCGAGAACCCAATGGTCACTCTGACAGAGCACCAGAGTTCCTTTGTGGAGATGGGGTAACCTTCCAGAAGGACAATCATCTCTGCAGCACTCTACCAATCAGGCCTTCATGGTAGAGTGGCCAGATGCAAGCCACTCCTCAGTGAAAGGAACATGACAGCCTGCTTGGAATTTGCCAAAAGGCACCTAAAGGACTCTCAGACCCTGAGAAACAAGATTCTGTGGTCTTATGAAACCAAGATTGAGCTCTTTGGCCTGAATGCCAAGCATCACGTCTGAAGAAAAACTATCACCATCCCTACGGTGAAGCATTGTGGTGAAAGTATCATAATGTGGGAATGTTTTTCAGCAGCAGGGACTAGGAGACTAGTCAAGGTTGAGGGTAGGATGAATGGGACATAGTACAGAAAGATCGTTGATGAAAGCCTGCTCCAGAGCGTGCAGGACCTCAGACTGGGGCAAAGGTACACCTTCCAACAGGACAAAGACCCCAAGCACACAACCAAGAAGATCCAGGAGTCGCTTCTGGACAAGTCTCTGAATGTCCATGAGTGGCCAAGCCAGAGCCCGGACTTGAATCCGATCGAACATATCTGGAGAGTTCTGAAAATAGCTGTTCAACGATGCTCCCGATCCAACCTGAAAGAGCTTGAGAGAGTCTGCAGAGAAAAATTGTAGCAACTCCCCAAATATAGGGGCTCTAGCTTTTAGCATCATACCCATGAGAATCGAGGCTGTACTCGCTGTCAAAGGTGTTTCAACAGAATACTGAGTAAAGGGTTTGAATAGTTATGTAAATGTGATAGTGCAGTTTGTTTTTACATGTATTCATTTGCAAAAATTTCTTAACCTGTTTTTGCTTTGTCATTATTGGGTATTGTGTGAAATTGAGATTGAGGAAAATAAACAATTTAATCAAGTTTAGAACAAGGCTGTAATGTAAAACAAAATGTGGAAAAAGTCAAGTTGTCTGAATACTTTTAGAATGCAATGTAGATGCCTTTTCTGTCAAATAAACATTTGGCTTGAAGGGTACAGTAGCACACAAAGCACCCCCTCGTACAGAATCTAAATGGAAATAAATAAATATTGCTCAATATGATCAATACTTACTTTTTATAATATTGTAGTATATGGTGTATATTTTACCCCAGACCATTGGTTTTTATATTTTTACCCCAGACCATTGGTTTCCAAACTTTGCTATTCTGTCTATTTTACCATAAATCATTACTTTTCCAATTTTTGCCATTATGCTCATATTAAGCCCAGTTTTCATTGCAACACATAGAGATTGTGTGCTGCTATCCCTAATATTCAATAAATGTGTTTTTTTGATTAAAATACTCAAAATACAGTTATGTATATTCATCCTGCCTTTACCAAGATTTAAAAGAATTAAGAAGAATTAAAAGACTGTACTTTCTCCAAAAGACGTTTGTAGCAGTAGCGGTGCGTGGGTAAAATCACTGTGGAAGCCAAGCCAGTAAAAAATCCATATTACAACATGTGTTGTGAAAACTGCATTGTTTGCTCTATAACCCATTCATTCATATGCCAGGATACAATACATCCACGAAAAAACAGTGGCAGAATAAATTCTACTTCACATAAGTTTGTTTCAGCACAAAACCAGAGAGCAACATCTGTTCAGTGAAGTCCACAAAGAAAATGTTGCTTGTAACAAACAGCTATATGACCAGCAACATGGTCAAGCAAGTTAATGACAGTTTACTAAACATCCACTGCACAGAGACAACATGAGCACTACCTCTGCTATTTCAGCACCATTTAAACTGAACTATTTCAACATAATCAAATCAGTGTTTATCACACTGAAAACAAACTTAAAGATACTAAAAACAATGTAGTCCAATCAATGTTGCTCAATATCATGTGGCTGTCCATGATACTTATTTCTGTGTGTGTGTGTGTGTGTGTGTGCATGGACTCTACCTCCGTGTAGACAAATTGCATGCCAATGCCATGCTCTGCTCTTTCATGTTGGCAAAATGGTCTAGGAGTCTGTCATACAGTATGTTTTTATTTTTTATTGTCATTAGGATACCTAGTTATATATATGTAGCCTAACTTCTGTGAGACGGCCTTTCTAATCGACCTGGCCCGGGTATCCTGGAAGGACATTGACCTCATCCCGTCAGTTGAGGATGCCTGGTCATTCTTTAAAAGTAACTTCCTCATCATTTTAGATAAGCATGCTCCGTTCAAAAAATGCAGAACGAAGAACAGATATAGCCCTTGGTTCACTCCAGACCTGACTGCCCTCGACCAGCACAAAAACATCCTGTGGCGGACTGCAATAGCATCGAATAGTCCCCGCGATATGCAACTGTTCAGGGAAGTCAGGAACCAATACACGCAGTCAGTCAGGAAAGATAAGGCCAGCTTCTTCAGGCAGAAGTTTGCATCCTGTAGCTCCAACTCCAAAAAGTTCTGGGACACTGTGAAGTCCATGGAGAACAAGAGCACCTCCTCCCAGCTGGCCACTGCACTGAGGCTAGGTAACACGGTCACCACCGATAAATCCATGATTATCAAAAACTTCAACAAGCATTTCTCAACGGCTGGCCATGCCTTCCGCCTGGCTACTCCAACCTCAGCCAACAGCTCCGCCCCCCCCCCCCCCGCAGCTACTCGCCCAAGCCTCTCCAGGTTCTCCTTTACCCAAATCCGGATAGCAGATGTTCTGAAAGAGCTGCAAAACCTGGACACGTACAAATCAGCTGGGCTTGACAATCTGGACCCTCTATTTCTGAAACTATCCGCCTCCATTGTCGCAACCCCTATTACCAGCCTGTTCAACCTCTCTTTCATATCGTCTGAGATCCCCAAGGATCGGAAAGCTGCCGCAGTCATCCCCCTCTTCAAAGGGGGAGACACCCAGGACCCAAACTGTTACAGACCTATATCCATCCTGCCCTGCCTATCTAAGGTCTTCGAAAGCCAAGTCAACAAACAGGTCACTGACCATCTAGAATCCCACCGTACCTTCTCCGCTGTGCAATCTGGTTTCCGAGCCGGTCACGGGTGCACCTCAGCCACGGTCAAGGTACTAAACGATATCATAACCGCCATCGATAAAAGACAGTACTGTGCAGCCGTCTTCATCGACCTTGCCAAGGCTTTTGACTCGGTCAATCACCATATTCTTATCGGCAGACTCAGTAGCCTCGATTTTTCGGATGACTGCCTTACCTGGTTCACCAATTACTTTGCAGACAGAGTTCAGTGTGTCAAATCGGAGGGCATGCTGTCCGGTCCTCTGGAAGTCTCTATGGGGGTGCCACAGGGTTCAATCCTCGGGCCGACTCTTTTTTTCTGTATATATCAATGATGTTGCTCTTGCTGCGGGCGATTCCCTGATCCACCTCTACGCAGACGTCACCATTCTATATACTTCCGGCCCGTCCTTGGATACTATGCTATCTAACCTCCAAACGAGCTTCAATGCCATACAACACTCCTTCCGTGGCCTCCAACTGCTCTTAAACGCTAGTAAAACCAAATGCATGCATTTCAACCGTTCGCTGCCTGCACACGCACGCCTGACCAGCATCACCACCCTGGATGGTTCCAACCTTGAATGTGTGGACATCTATAAGTACCTAGGTGTCTGGATAGACTGTAAACTCTCCTTCCAGACTCATATCAAACATCTCCAATCGAAAATCAAATCAAGAGTCGGCTTTCTATTCCGCAACAAAGCCTCCTTCACTCACGCTGCCAAGCTTACCCTAGTAAAACTGACTATCCTACCGATCCTCGACTTCGGCGATGTCATCTACAAAATTGCTTCCAACACTCTACTCAGCAAATTGGATGCAGTTTATCACAGTGCCATCCGTTTTGTCACTAAAGCACCTTATACTACCCACCACTGCGACTTGTATGCTCTAGTCGGCTGGCCCTCACTACATATTCGTCGCCAGACTCACTGGCTCCAGGTCATCTACAAGTCCATGCTAGGTAAAGCTCCGCCTTATCTCAGTTCACTGGTCACGATGGCAACACCCATCCGTAGCACGCGCTCCAGCAGGTGTATCTCACTGATCATCCCTAAAGCCAACACGTCATTTGGCCGCCTTTCGTTCCAGTTCACTGCTGCCTGTGACTGGAACGAATTGCAAAAATCTCTGAAGTTGGAGACTTTTATCTCCCCCATCAACTTTAAACATCTGCTATCTGAGCAGCTAACCGATCGCTGCAGCTGTACATAGTCTATCGGCAAATAGCCCACCCATTTTTACCTACCTCATCCCCATACTGTTTTTATTTATTTACTTTTCTGCTCTTTTGCACACCAATATCTCTACCTGTACATGACCATCTGATCATTTATCACTCCAGTGTTAATCTGCAAAATTGTAATTATTCGCCTACCTCATGCCTTTTGCACACAATGTATATAGACTCCCCCTTTTCTTCCTACTGTGTTATTGACTTGTTAATTGTTTACTCCATGTGTAACTCTGTGTTGTCTGTTCACACTGCTATGCTTTATCTTGGCCAGGTCGCAGTTGCAAATGAGAACTTGTTCTCAACTAGCCTACCTGGTTAAATAAAGGTGAAAAATAAATAAATAAATAAATAAATAAAACTTCCTCGCATGGGCAACAATGAACCAGCTAAGATAGCTAGCTAGTTTGTGAGCTTGAAAGGACTAGGCTACATTGAACTTCAATCATCACAGGCCAGTGGCAAAACATGTTAATTGATGGTTAGATCAGAATCACATTCATATTCAAAAAAAGGTTCCAAAATAGTTATTTAACCTCTTGGTCCTACCTGGCACGCAGGCATCCCATCTAGACATCTGGAAATGCAAATGCGCTACGCTAAATGCCAATAGTACTAGTTAAAACTCAAACGTTCATTAAAATACACATGCAGGGTATTGAATTAAAGCTACATTCGTTGTGAATCCAGGCAACAAGTCAGATTTTTAAAATGCTTTTCAGAGAAAGCATGAGAAGCTATTATCTGATAACATGTAACACCCCAAAAGACCCACAGGGGACGTAAACAAAATAATTAGCATAGTCGTCGCTACACAAACCGCACAAATAAAATATAAAACATTCATTACCTTTGACCATCTTCTTTGTTGGCACTCCTAGATGTCCCATAATCACTATTGGGTCTTTTTTTCTGATTAAATCGGTCCATATATAGCCTAGATATCGATCTATGAAGACTGTGTGATAAACGGAAAAAAATAGCGTCTTATAACGTAACGTCATTTTTTTAAATTAAAAAAGTCGACGATAAACTTTCACAAAACACTTCGAAATACTTTTGTAATGCAACTTTAGGTATTTTTAAACGTTAATAAGCGATCAAATTGATCACGAGGCGAAGTATATTCTTTAGCTGTCTGTCTGGAAAAAATGTCCGGGTAATTCTCAACCAAAATATCCGGTCGGAGACCGGAAGAAATGCGTTGCCTTGCGTCTGTTTGACCAAGAAACAAATGGATATATATTTTTATATGCCATTTAGCAGACGCTTTTATCCAAAGCGACTTACAGTCATGTGTGCATATATTCTACGTATGGGTGGTCCCGGGAATCGAACCCACTACCCTGGCGTTACAAGCACCATGCTCTACCAACTGAGCTACAGAAGGACCATAGTGATCAGATTTTCCTGCGCTTTTCGATGAAACGCACGTTCTGTTATAGTCACAGCCGTGATTTAACCAGTTTTATAAACGTCTGAGTGTTTTCTATCCACACATACTAATCATATGCATATACTATATTCCTGGCATGAGAAGCAGGGCGCTGAAATGTTGCGCAATTTTTAACAGAATGTTCTAAAAAGTAGGGGGTAGGATTAACAGGTTAACTGTCCCCATAGATAGGTTCTACATGGAACCCAAAAGCGTTCTACATGCAACCAAAAGGGGTCCTTCACATGGTTCTTCTATGGGGACAGCCAAAGAACCCTTTAAGGTTCTAGAGGACTTTTTTTCTAAGAGTGTACAGAGAATTAAGTCAAAACCACAACTCCAAATCTCCATCACCATCCATGGCTTAGGAAAGGGCTAATTTAGCTAGCTAGCTACTGCAGGACATAAACACAAGCAGATTTTGCATATCGTTTATGAGTTAGCACCACATATTTATGTATTAATATTAATGTATTCTATGGTAAGTTATCTCATGAATTAATATAAGGTATCCAAGTATGCAGACACCTGAAGCTATTTATTCATGAGTGGTTCATGCTTGACGCACTCAATTGCCCTTCATGCCTGCTCCCATACCCTGTAATTCCCTGTAATACCCTGTAATTCTGTAATTCTGTATTTCTTTGTGACTAACTTGTTTACAGGTACACCAGCGAAGCCACATCCCTGATTGGCAGATTAGTGGCAACCCTGATTAGAAGCAACTGCTGCTCATAGGTTGATCACCTGTGTTCCCTACAAATGATGTTTTGAATTAAAAGCTGTTTGACTACACACTGAAGAAGGCTGCACATACTGAGACAGAGGGGCGCTATTTCCCTCACTTGGATGATTTCTCCAGTGAGATTCAGACACTGGTGAATAGACGGAAAATTATGAAAACACAGACAAAAGATCATTTATTTCATAATTTACACTTTTTTGTTGGTTAAATATTTGGGGAAGCCCAGCCCAGCCCAGCCCAGCTTCCCGTCACATCCATGAATACACTCCACTGGTTTGGGGTGGACAGGTAGTCATTGATGCAGAGAGAGAAGAATACAATCAGGGTTGAAGGATATCAGGGATAGCAGAAATACAAGTAATGGAGAAAAATGGAAACAATTGAAGGACAAGAAGATGAATATTGGACAATTACTCATGCAGTTAGGGCCGGGAAAACGTCATATATTTGTCCCTCATTCATCCAGGTGTTTCTATTTTTTGGTTCGCCACATACCTTTGTAATACAACGATGCTATCTAGAACCAAAAATGGTTCTTTGGCTGTCCCCATAGGAGAACCCTTCGAAGAACCATTTTTGGTTGCAGGTGGAAACCTTTTGGGTTCCATATGTAGAACCCTTTCCACGGAGGGTTCTTCATAGAACCCAAAAGAGTTCTACCTGGAAACAAAAAGGCTTCTTCGTTGAACTAAAAAGGGATCCTATGGGGACATCCAAAGAACCCTTTTGGAACCCTTTTTTATAAGAGTGTAGAGAGGGAGATTTGGAACTGTCTGCAGGCAGGCTTTAGGGAAACACATTGAACTATTTAAAAATAATACAAGTACAGCAAATGTGAACCAGCTTTCAGATAATTCATAAAAAATGGTTTGGGTTATGGTCTTTCTGCATGGCGTCTTATACAAAGAGTGCTGGTGTGGATTCGTGTGTTTTTGCTCTAACCAAGAAGCAACACACCTGCTTCAACTGAAGTCTATGATTAGTTGAATCAGATGCGTACTGGTTGTCAAGAAGAAACGCCTGGGGCCAAATTGATCTCTGAGGATAAGATTATACTGTACACCCCCTGTTATGAATGCTGCTTGATGAATAGTAATGATCAATTGATTAATAACTTTAGGGAGATGATTATAATTGAAACTTACATATGAATATCAAATTGTAAGTTTTCAAGATTTGGAAATACATGTATTATTTAAGAGGTGGGCTTATTTGGAACACCCATAGTCTTAAAGGATTCATTCGGTACCTATTATGCCCAGTGACGACTTTTCATATACTGTGGTTCCTCCTTTAAAAGTTGCATCATACTGCAGCACAATCTGAATAAATGTTAACATATTTACTTCTGTTTTTAGAGGGAGTGAAACCGATTAGCCCACCTTGACTATTTTTTGGACAAGGACATCCCAGCCAGCCAAATCCTCCCTTAACCTGGATGACGCTGGGCCAATTGTGCTCCGACCTATGGGACACCCAATCACGGTCGGATGTGATACAGCCTGGAATCAAACCAGAGGCTATAATGATGCCTCTTGCACTGAGATGCAGTGCCTTAGAACACTGCGCCACTCAGGAGCCATGACCAATATGACCAATGTATTGTCCAAATAAAAGCCCATCCTAGAAACGTTGTTTTCAGAATTCACAGCCTGCTACACTTGGGAAAAACAGGGTTAATAATAATACTTTTTCCCCCACATGTTAAAGGTTCCAATTAATAAAGTTTTTTTGATCAACTAGTATATTGAGTTTAACCACAGTATTTGTTGTATTATTTGTTCTGTCTATTCTGGTGTATTAAAATGAAATTGCTACCAATCATAGACAGTTGTGATACAGCCAACTTAACAAAGAAATACATTTGATGAAAGAATTCTCCCCCTACCCTCCTTCTAGGAAAGTATACTGTTGTGCTAACAGTCTTGCTTATAGCCATAACGGCGCTGCACAAATATTTAAGTAAAGTCATAAAACTTCACGACACATGAATCTTTCATTTTATCAAAATTGATTTTGAACGAAATCAGGGCTGTATGAATTACAAATGTCTAAACTTAGATTTTGGAGGGCTTAATAGGTACACTTACCCTATGTTGTGTGTGTGTGTGTTTGGGGGTAGGTATGAATGTGAATGTTGAAAGGATAAGATATTTTTCCATTGAACATATCGGCACATATGGGAACATAATTATGTTCAATGGGACATGGACATTTCAAAGTAAACTCCTCCTGTTACGTGGTATTTAAATGGTTTGGTCTACCATGTCCTTTGTTTAAGCCCTGTGTAGCCTACCATGCTTAGCCTTGTAGTTACCATATTGATAATACCCACCTCAACATACTAGGTGTTCTCATATTTAGAATCAGAAAGGTGTATTGAGCTAAAGGCAGTGCTCAGGCATTCAACTGCTCTTCTCTGTCTCTGGGTCGATGTTTTAAAATGTGCTCTTTGAACAGGGATAAATGTTTTTAGTCACACACACATGCTGCCATCATATTCATGGCTCTGCTTCAGAAAATGTTCCCCATAGGTAATAGGGTAGAAATGCTTGTAGTTTTCCCCCCAGATGAGTGGGATTGTATATGAAAAGGTGTGTATGCATGCAATTTACCTAAATAATTCATGTTAACATTTCCAGTATGGTACTTTATAAGTACAGTTGAAGTCGGAAGTTTACATACACTTAGGTTGGAGTCAGTAAAACCCGTTTTTCAACCACTCCACAAATGCCTTGTTAACAAGTCGGTTAGGACATCTACTTTGTGAATGACACAAGTAATTTTTCCAATAATTGCCTACAGACAGATTATTTAACTTCTAATTCACTGTATCATAATTCCAATGGGTCAGAAGTTCACATACACTAAGTTGACTGTGCTTTTAAAATTCCAGAAAATGATGTCATGGCTTTAGAAGCTTCTGATTGGCTAATTGACATAATTTGAGTCCATTGGAGGTGTACCTGTGGATGTATTTCAAGGCCTACCTTCAAACTCAGTGCCTCCTTGCTTGACATCATGGAAAAATCAAAAGAAATCAGCCATGACTTCAGAAGAAAATTGTAGACCTTCACAAGTCTGGTTCATTCTTGGGAGCAATTTCCTAACAGCTGAAGGTACCACGCTCATCTGTACAAACAATAGTGCGCAAGTGTAAACACCATTGGACCACGCAGCAGTCATACCGCTCAGGAAGGAGACGCGTTCTGTCTCCTAGAGATGAACGTACTTTGTGAGAAGGGCAAATCAATCCCAGAACAACGACAAAGGACCTTGTGAAGATGCTGGAGGAAACAGATACAAAAGTATCTATATCCACAGTAAAACGAGTCCTATATCAACATAACCTGAAAGGCCGCTCAGCAAGGAAGAAGCCACTGCTCCAAAACCGCCATAAAAAAGCCAGAATATGGTTTGCAACTGCACATGGGGACAAAGATCTTTTGGAGAAATGTCCTCTGGTCTGATGAAACAAAAATAGAACTGTTTCTAATAGTTTCGTTATGTTTGGAGGAAAAAGGGGGAGGCTTGCAAGCTGAAGAACACCATCCCAACTGTGAAGCACAGGGGTGGCAGCATCATGTTGCAGCATAATGTTGTGGGGGTGCTTTGCTGCAGGAGGGACTGGTGCACATCACAAAATAGATGGCTTCATGAGGATTGAAAATGGTGTGGATATATTGAAGCAACATCTCAATACATCAGTCAGGAAGTTAAAGCTTGTTTGCAAATGGTCCTTCCAAATGGACAATGACCCCAAGCATACTTCCAAAGTTGTGGCAAAATGGCTTAAGGACAACAAAGTCGAGGTGTTAGAGTGGCCATCACAAAGCCCTGACCTCCATCCTATAGAAACTGTGTGGGCAGAACTGCCTTGTATCCTTTTCCCTCTCGCTCTCATCCAACACCTCCCACACTGCCCCTACTCGGATGGTATCGCGCCGTCCCAACCTTCGCTCTCTCTCCCCCGCTACTCTCTCCTCTTCCATCCTATCATCTCTTCCCTCCGCTCAAACCTTCTCCCACCTATCTCCTGATTCTGCCTCCTCAACCCTCCTCTCCTCCCTCTCTGCATCCCTTGACTCTCTATGTCCCCTATCCTCCAGGCCGGCTCGGTCCTCCCCTCCCGCTCCGTGGCTCGATGACTCATTGCGAGCTCACAGAACAGGGCTCCGGGCAGCCGAGCGGAAATGGAGGAAAACTCGCCTCCCTGCGGACCTGGCATCCTTTCACTCCTTCCTCTCTACATTTTCCTCCTCTGTCTCTGCTGCTAAAGCCACTTTCTACCACGCTAAATTCCAAGCATCTGCCTCTAACCCTAGGAAGCTCTTTGCCACCTTCTCCTCCCTCCTGAATCCTCCGCCCCCCCTCCTCCCTCTCTGCAGATGACTTCGTCAACCATTTTGAAAAGAAGGTCGACGACATCCGATCCTCGTTTGCTAAGTCAAACGACACCGCTGGTTCTGCTCACACTGCCCTACCCTGTGCTCTGACCTCTTTCTCCCCTCTCTCCAGATGAAATCTCGCGTCTTGTGACGGCCGGCCGCCCAACAACCTGCCCGCTTGACCCTATCCCCTCCTCTCTTCTCCAGACCATTTCCGGAGACCTTCTCCCTTACCTCACCTCGCTCATCAACTCATCCCTGACCGTTGGCTACGTCCCTTCCGTCTTCAAGAGAGCGAGAGTTGCACCCCTTCTGAAAAAACCTACACTCGATCCCTCCGATGTCAACAATTACAGACCAGTATCCCTTCTTTCTTTTCTCTCCAAAACTCTTGAACGTGCCGTCCTTGGCCAGCTCTCCCGCTATCTCTCTCTGAATGACCTTCTTGATCCAAATCAGTCAGGTTTCAAGACTAGTCATTCAACTGAGACTGCTCTCCTCTGTATCACGGAGGCGCTCCGCACTGCTAAAGCTAACTCTCTCTCCTCTGCTCTCATCCTTCTAGATCTATCGGCTGCCTTCGATACTGTGAACCATCAGATCCTCCTCTCCACCCTCTCCGAGTTGGGCATCTCCGGCGCGGCCCACGCTTGGATTGCGTCCTACCTGACAGGTCGCTCCTACCAGGTGGCGTGGCGAGAATCTGTCTCCTCACCACGCGCTCTCACCACTGGTGTCCCCCAGGGCTCTGTTCTTGGCCCTCTCCTATTCTCGCTATACACCAAGTCACTTGGCTCTGTCATAACCTCACATGGTCTCTCTTATCATTGCTATGCAGACGACACACAATTAATCTTCTCCTTTCCCTCTTCTGATGACCAGGTGGCGAATCGCATCTCTGCATGTCTGGCAGACATATCAGTGTGGATGACGGATCACCACCTCAAGCTGAACCTCGGCAAGACGGAGCTGCTCTTCCTCCCGGGGAAGGACTGCCCGTTCCATGATCTCGCCATCACGGTTGACAACTCCATTGTGTCCTCCTCCCAGAGCGCCAAGAACCTTGGCGTGATCCTGGACAACACCCTGTCGTTCTCAACTAACATCAAGGCGGTGGCCCGTTCCTGTAGGTTCATGCTCTACAACATCCGCAGAGTACGACCCTGCCTCACAGAGGAAGCGGCGCAGGTCCTAATCCAGGCACTTGTCATCTCCCGTCTGGATTACTGCAACTCGCTGTTGGCTGGGCTCCCTGCCTGTGCCATTAAACCCCTTCAACTCATCCAGAACGCCGCAGCCCGTCTGGTGTTCAACCTTCCCAAGTTCTCTCACGTCACCCCGCTCCTCCGTTCTCTCCACTGGCTTCCAGTTGAAGCTCGCATCCGCTACAAGACCATGGTGCTTGCCTACGGAGCTGTGAGGGGAACGGCACCTCAGTACCTCCAGGCTCTGATCAGGCCCTACAGCCAAACAAGGGCACTGCGTTCATCCACCTCTGGCCTGCTCGCCTCCCTACCACTGAGGAAGTACAGCTCCCGCTCAGCCCAGTCAAAACTGTTCGCTGCCCTGGCCCCCCAATGGTGGAACAAACTCCCTCACGACGCCAGGACAGCGGAGTCAATCACCACCTTCCGGAGACACCTGAAACCCCACCTCTTTAAGGAATACCTAGGATAGGTTAAGTAATCCCTCTCACCCACCCCCCCTAAGTTTTAGATGCACTATTGTTAAGTGACTGTCCCACTGGATGTCATAAGGTGAATGCACCAATTTGTAAGTCGCTCTGGATAAGAGCGTCTGCTAAATGACTTAAATGTAAATGTAATGTAAAAAGCATGTGCGAGCAAGGAGGCCTACAAACCTGTCTCAATTACATCAGCTCTGCCAGGAGGAATGGGCCGAAATTCACACAACTTATTGTGGGAAGCTTGTGGAAGGCTACCCAAAATGTTTGACCCAAGTTAAACAATTTAAAGGCAAAGCTACCAAATACTATTTGAGTGTATGTAAGCTTCTGACCCACTGGGAATGTGATGAAAGAAATAAAAGCTGAAATAAATAATTATCTCTACTATTATTCTGACATTACACATTCTTAAAATAAAGTGGTGATCCTAACTGACCTAAGACAGTGAATTTTTACTCAGATTAAATGTCAGGAATTGTGACAAACTGAGTTTAAATGTATTTGGCTAAGGTGTATGTGAACTACCGACTTCAACTGTAAGTACTGTGACATAGTTTAAATCATATGGAATGTGATTCATCCAATATTAGTGCATATTGCAGTGCATATGGAAGTTGCAACTTGAGAGAGATCCACTAGTGCATAACACATTTTCATTAGGAGGTATGAGGTCGGAAGCTGAGGGACAATGTTTGTGCACTTTAGACTGCTGTTGTGCTGCAGAACATAGAATAACAACAGCATTTCTGGGTGTTGAAGTAAATAAAAATGAAATACATTTGTGACAATGGGGGATTTTGTATAAATGTGGCACTATAGTAATTCCGTGTTTCCAATTACAGAGTGTTAGCCCTAGAAACAAGCTGGGTGTTAAGAAGAGTGTTTGTGGTCCTATTTGTGGAGGCATTAAGTTAAGGGCTCCTGGTGTGTGTTTCCCACACTGAAAGCAGGAGAAGCAGGATGGGGAGCATAGAGAGAGCCTTATTTACTGTAGCTCAGCATGTCTTTCATTCCATCATTTATTCATGTGCATTTATATCTGTATTTGTGTATGCATTATTAGGTCACTAGGTATTGGTGCTCAGAATCCATCTTTTATTTACTCTGTTATTGATTTGTTAGTTTGTTTACGTGTCATGGCAACCTTGCCAGAGGGATGGAAGAGAATACAAGGTATAACACAGGCAACAGCAGAATATAATAGAAGATGATTTTTATAGACCAACTGTCGTTTGCAAACCTTTCAAAGTCCTTCCCTCGACTACAGCTACAGCCACCAGTTGAAGAAGAAAGCAGAGTGACAGAATATTGAGTGGAAGTGTTGCTCAGAACTCGTGAATACATGGTGTGAAGAGTGAAGCAGTGTTGTACCCAGCATGTAACATGTCATCTCATAGGCAGAGGAGATGTGGGTGACGGGGTGATACTGAGGAGATGGGATCCCTCTTCACTCCCTCTGCTTCAGGCATTAACTACCAGCTGAAAAAAGTTATTAGTCTGTCTCTCGGAAATAACAAAGAAGAAACTGGTACATCTATACAGTAGGCAGCAAACATCACAGTGCAGAATAAATATAGCACCCAAGTAAATGGTAAGTGTGGCAAGGTTAATCGTCTGTTAATGAGGCGGTGATTCAGCAACACCGTGCTATGTGAGTTTGACAATGTGCCACCCACTATTGAAGCAAAATTGTTCTATTGTTGTCATATTTATGTGATAGAAAGGCTCTATGACATTTTTTATTTCATACTATGTAATTTGGTGCAATAATTTACTGGATGTTAGTAGAAATTGAATAATATCTCATGTATTTTGCATCGTACAGTATGTGATGGTTCACATTTGACTTCACATTTACCTGTGCATCTGTGCCTGTTGGCTGTCGATAGTGAATACTTATTTTAATTAATCTGATAGTGGAATCTATTGAATCTATTGACTTTGATGTGTGTATGCAATGACAGGAACAAGCAACGTAGGTACAGGAACTGTCCATCGGGAGTTTCATGAAATGGGTTTCCATGGACGAGCAGACGCACGCACACACAAGCCTAAGATCACCATGCACAATGTATTGCATTGACTGGAGAGGTGTAAGGCTCGCCACCATTGGACACTTAAGCAGGGGCGACAGCGTAGCCTAGTGGTTAGAGCGTTGGACTAGTAACCGGAAGGTTGCGAGTTCAAACCCCCGAGCTGACAAGGTTCTGCCCCTGAACAGGCAGTTAACCCACTGTTCCCAGGCCGTCATTGAAAATAAGAATATGTTCTTAACTGACTTGCCTGGTAAAATAAAAATATAAAATTAAGCAGCGGAAACACGTTCTCTGGAGTGAAGACTGATGCATCACCATCTGGCAGTCCGACGGAGTAATCTGGGTTTGGCGGATGCCACAAACGCTATCCGTCCAAATGCGTGGTGCCAGCTGTCAAGTTTGGTGGAAGTTTATCATGGGTCGGGCTAGGTCCGGGCTAGGTCCATTAGTTTCAGTGATGGGAAATCCTAACACTACAGCATACCATGACATTCTAGACGATTCTGTGCTTCCAACCTTGTGGAAACAATTTGGGGAAGGCCCTTAAATGTTTCAGCATTACAGTGCCCCTGTGCACAAAGCAAGATCCATACAGAAATGGTTTGTCAAGATTGTTGTGGAAGAACTTGACTAGCCTGTACAGAGCCCTGATTTCAACTCCATCGGACACCTTTGGGATGAATTGTAACGGCTGGCTGCGAGCCAGGCCAAATCGCCGTACATCAGTGCCCGACCTCACTAGCTAGTGCTCTTGTGGATGAATGAAAGCAAGTCCCCAAGGCAATCTAGTGGAATGTCTTCCCAGGAGAGTGGAGGCTGTTATGACGGCAAACGGGGAACCAACTCCATATTAATGCCCATGATTTTGGAATTAGATGTTTGGTGAGCACGTGTCCACATACATACTAGGTAAGAGAGAAACAGGCCTTTGGGCTTGGTGGATTTTCTCTGAGTACTTAGCTGTGGGATATGGTGCCAAGAGGGTATAGAAGCCCTTGTTTCAATCGCGGATTAAATAGCCTCCCATCTCATATCCTGTCCTCCCCCTTCCATTTACCATGTTCTCAAGGTCAAGTCTCTGCTCAATGTGCCACTCTCTATCTCTGACTTTCCTCGCTCCCAGTGGAAATATATCTTTCTGCTGTTCTCTATCCTCTCTCCATCTCGCTCATCCTGCTTGGTCTCTCTTCATCTCTCTTGTCTTGCATGTTCTCTATATAATGATAAAGACTCAACATATTTGTTTAAATATGTCTGAAAGCTCACAACCAATGTTCCATCCATTTTTTTCCAGCACTGAGCAAATTTCAGGTCTGCTGAGCGCAATCTTTAACCTAATGAATATTCGGTGCGAATTCCAGCTTGCATTTAGTGAGGCTGAACCTGCATTAAGTTACAGTTTTATCAGTGGCCATGTAGATTACTGTGGCTATTTGATCATAATCTAGGTTTACCAGAGTGACCTACCATCAAAAACAATGGAGAAAAAGCATCCCATAACATATTAACATGTAAATAGCTGTTGTATCATTCAGCATACAGTAGCAGCCAATGTGTGGTGTTCAATATAGTCCTACTTTTGAAAAACAACAAGCAGGGCTTGACGTTAACTTGTTTATCCAATTGTCCTTCAGACAAGGAGGTGACTGAAAATTATGTTTTGTTTGATGCAAGAATCCTAATACCATTATTACAGAGAATCAGACAAATTATGCAAACCCTCTGCCGATTGGCTACTTAGCTTATTCAAGCCTGTCGCAAAATACAACACTTCCCCTTTAAGACAAAAAAAGCTATTTTACCTGACTCGCTTTTCAAAGATGTCTAGAAATGTACACGTTTTGTGCTCTTGTAGGAAGCAACCATTCCACTATTGCTGACTACAAATATATATATAACAAGGCTAATAACTCACTGACTAGCAAAGGATATGAAAAAATGTGCACACGGGGCTGAATGCAGCTCACGCATTGATCTCAAAACAAGCGCATCTACTCACAACCGCTCATGCTGTAAAAACAGTCCAGTTCAAGGTAAATGGCACAGATGCATATATGCAATGATCTATTTGCATATAGGTCTAATGCAGCACTGATTGTTTATGCCGCACAGGTCTGTGTAGAGTACAGGCTGAGTAGTAGGTGTCAATGCAATATAATCCTACTCCGATGGATTATGCCTGAAAACAAAATCTCTGACATAGTTTGTTTTTGTTTCGGTATGTTGTATTAAATGTGGCTAATATTACATTGATTTGATCACAATTACCACAGTAAAGGGAAATGTTGATAGTGTTGACAGGGATAATCTAGGACAGTGGTCACCAACCTTTTCTGATTAAGATTAATCAAGCCGAAATCTACCGCTCAGATTTTGTTCATGAAAACAAAAATTATATATTTTTTTCATTTAAGATAAGGGTTAGGCAAAAGGTTTGGTTAAGGTTAGGTTGAAAATCACCTTTTAAGAAGAGAAATTGTTGAAATAGGTGGGCTGTATGACTTTGTGGTTATGGTAACGAGTGACGACCGGTAGGTAGGTAGCTAGGACTGCAGTAGATTGAACTGCATTGCCTCCTAGCAGAACCATATCTGAATTGTGAATTCACATCATTGAA
The DNA here is from genome assembly GCF_021184085.1 of Oncorhynchus gorbuscha. Taxonomy (NCBI): domain Eukaryota; kingdom Metazoa; phylum Chordata; class Actinopteri; order Salmoniformes; family Salmonidae; genus Oncorhynchus; species Oncorhynchus gorbuscha. The sequence goes on along the minus strand of NC_060178.1, from coordinate 73,017,429 downwards.
TATATTTTTTAAAACCATTAACTTCTTCGATATAGGGGGCGCTCTTTTAATTTTTGGATAAAAAAACGTTACCGTTTTAAACAAGATATTTTGTCACGAAAAGATGCTCAACTATGCATATAATTGACAGTTTTGGAAAGAAAACACTGACGTTTCCAAAACTGCAAAGATATTATCTGTGAGTGCCACAGAACTGATGCTACAGGCGAAACCAAGATGAAATTTCAAACAGGAAATGCCCCAGATTTTCAAGGCGCTGTGTTCCATTGTCTCCTTATATGGCTGTGAATGTGCAAGGAATGAGCCTACACTTTCTGTCGTTTCCCCAAGGTGTCTGCAGCATTGTGACGTATTTGTAGGCATATCATTGGAAGATTGACCATAAGAGACTACATTCACCAGGTGCTCGCTTGGTGTCCTCTGTTGCAATTATTGCATAATCTCCAGCTGTGTGCATTTTTCCATTTGCTTCAGAGGAGAAACCCAACTGTCACGAATGACTTATCATCGAATAGATATGTGAAAAACACCTTGAGGATTGATTCTAAACAACGTTTGCCATGTTTCTGTCGACATTATGGAGTTCATTTGGAAAAAAAGCTTGGCGTTGTAATGACTGAATGTTGCCTGCTGAATGCTAGGCTTAATGCTATGCTAGCTATCAATACTCTTACATAAATGCTTGTGTAGCTATGGTTGAAAAGCATATTTTGAAAATCTGAGATGACAGTGTTGTTGTAACGGTTCTCTTCTATCTCCTCCTCTGACGAAGAGGTGGAAAAAGGATCGGACCAAAATGCAGTGTGGTGGTTATTCATGTTCTTTAATAAAGGAACTATACATGAGATAACTAACAAAACAATAAATGTGTGAAAACCTAAACAGTCCTATCTGGTGCAAACACAGAGAAGGGGAACAATCACCCACCAAACACTCAAAGAATATGGCTGCCTAAATATGGTTCCCAATCAGAGACAACGATAAACATCTGCCTCTGATTGAGAACCACTCCAGACAGCCATAGACTTTGCTAGATACCCCCACTAAGCCACACACCCAATACCTAACAAAACCCCAAGACAAAACACACCACAATAAACCCATGTCACACCCCGGCCTGACCAAATAAATAAAGACAAACACAATATACTTCGACCAGGGCATGACAGTTGTTAACAAAAGGCTAAGCTTGTGAGCCAATATATTTATTTCAATTCATTTGCGATTTTCATGAATAGTTAAAGTTGCGTTATGCTAATGAACTTGAGGCTATGATTACGCTCCCGGATACGGGATTGCTCGACGCAAGAAGTTAAATCATTTTTATCCATGATTGCTGCGCTAATTAACAATGTTGCTGCTTGCAGGTCTTTTGTGCAGTGTTTGTTAACCCCTGGCCAAGTCAAAACACTATGTGCATGTACAATGGGGCAAAAAAGTATTTAGTCAGCCACCAATTGTGCATGTTCTCCCACTTAAAAAGATGAGAGAGGCCTGTAATTTTCATCATAGGTACACTTCAACTATGACAGACAAAATGAGGGAAAGAAATCCTGAAAATCACATTGTATGATTTTTTTATGAATTTATTTGCCCAGAGATGTTAACCAGCCAAGACATTGTGCTGTTGTTGCGTGCTCACTGAAGGTAAGTGAGGAGTCAAACGCAGGAGAGCAGAAATGTCAGTGTAGTGTGTAGTCCAAAACAAACACAGTCCAGTACAAAATCCCAAAACCCAATGGGAACAAACAGTTCACCCGTAAGGCGTAGAATCTCAACTCACCTTACTAAAATTACTACACGCGAAAATACACTGAGGTAAGCCTCCACAAGCAACCAGAAAATGAAAACCAGGTGTTGATAGAACCAAAGACAAAACAAATGGAAAAGGAAACATGGATCAGTGATGGATCGTAGGCCTGAGACGCCGACCGCCGAGCCCCACCCGTACAGGGAGAGGAGCCACCTTTGGTGGAAGTCGTGACAGCTGTAGGAGATAATTGTTCATCTTACTTCACAATGAAATATAAATTAGGCTTAACTGAATGATAAGGAGGGTGAAGAGGTTGATTTAATTTAGAAAGACAATAGTGTAATGATGAGGTTGTGTTATGCCTATTAATCAGCAGAAAATCATTTTTCCGCATGCCTTGCGGGTTGATAACATTCTCTTTTACATTTTACTTTGTAAAAAAATTGCTGTTATGATCCTGTTTTATTTACAATAACTATTACTAATCAATTGATTGGGAAATGGGAAATTAAAATGAAATGAAAATGTCCAACGTGTTGCAGTAGGCCTTTAGAATAATGCAAATGTGTCCTTGACTCTATCCAAGTGGGTGATAATTGTGCAAGTTACTTCACAATCAAATTTAAATTAGGCCTAACTGAATGATGAGGGGGAAGAGGTTGGTTTAATTTACAACAACAATAGTGTAATGATGAGTTTGTGTTATGCCTATTGATCAGCGTTGGCACTCACGTTAATGAACTCTGCAGGATGATACCATTCTCTTTTACGTTTTTACTTTGTAAAAATAAGTTGTTATGGGACTGTTTAATTTACTGTAATTCTATTACTAATCAATTGTATTGTAAGGGAAATGTGAACATGCTACGTGTAGCAGTATAATGTAAAACATATCCTTCACTCTATTCATGTTGATGAATGGGAAACAATTGTAAACAATTGTCAGCCCGGCCAATTAAAACTACACCCAAACTTCACTACCAAAACTAATTTCACACATAATAAGGGTCTATAGAAAATATTAAATTGACAATAATCTGATGAGTGGCAATATTAGGCCTATCAAATTGTACGTGAAGAAATGGGCATGTCTTATAATTGACAGATGCAGGAAAATAAGCATCACTTTATCAAATCCTCCTTCAGAGTCACATGCAGGTAAAACATTGTGATTTCTATATAATATCAGAAAGAGTATATTCTGCGGTTTCTATGACTGTAACGCCTGTCGTCGGAAGTAGTGGACCAAAGCGCAGTGTAAAAAGTGTTCATGATTTCTTTTATTATCAAAAACACTCGAACAAAGTAACAAAACGAAAGTGAACATTTCTGTCAGGTAACAGAGACTAAACAGAAAATAACTACGTACAAACACAGGTGGGAAAAAGGCTGCCTAAGCTCCCTACGCTGATCGCTCCGCTTCTGTGGAACCGGACCGTGGATCGTCTCGGGGACTCCGGACCGTGAATCATTGCCGGAGGAACCGGACCGTGGATCATCGCATGATTCTCTGGACTGGGAACCCCCGCTAGAGGCTCTGGACTGCAGCTCGTCACTGAAGACTCTGGACTGCAGATCGTCGCTTGAGGCTCTGGACTGCAGACCGTCACTGGAGGCTCTGGACTGCAGACCGTCACTGGAGGCTCTGGACTGCAGACCGTCGCTGGAGGCTCTAGACTGCAGACCGTCGCTGGAGGCTCTAGATTGCCGACCGTCGCTGGAGGCTCTAGACTGGGGACCGTCACTGGAGACACCCCGGACTGGGGACCATCGCTGGAGACACCCCGGACTGGGGACCGTCGCTGGAGACACCCCGGACTGGGGACCGTCGCTGGAGACACCCCGGACTGGGGACCGTCGCTGGAGACACCCCGGACTGGGGACCGTCGCTGCAGGCTCCTTGCCATGGATTATCACTGGAGGCTTCGTGCCATGGATTACCACTGGAGGCTTCGTGCCATGGATTACCACTACATGCTCCGGGCCTTGGATTATCACTGGAGGCTTCATGCCATGGATTATCACTGGAGGCTTCATGCCATGGATTACCACTACATGCTTCGGGCCATGGATCATCACTGGAGGCATCCTACGTGGAGCCGGAACAGGTCTCACTGGACTGAGACGTACTGCCAGCCTAGTGAGTGGAGCTGCCACAACACGTCCTGGCTGGATACCCACTCTAGCTCGGTGAGTATGGAGAGCTGGCACAGGATGCACTGGGCTATGAAGGCATAGTGCGTAGAGCCAGCGCAGGACAAACTGGACCATGGAGGCGCACCAGAGGTCTTGAGCGCAGACCTGTCACAACTCGTCCTGTCTGGATACCCCCCAGACAATAATTACCCACGAACACAGGTGGAGAAAAGGCTGTCTAAGTATGATTCCCAATCAGAGACAACGATATTCAGCTGCCTCTGATTGGGAACCACACTCGGCCAAAACAAAGAAATAGAACATAGAATGCCCACCCCAAATCACTCCCTGACCTAACCAGGGGATGACAATGACACTTACCTTTGTCAAATAACTCTCAAAATTCAGGAGGGAAAGCGCAATTTCTAAATGTAACTTTTTCCAAGAATATCTGTGCTGTCCATGCATTCAGCACATGACCACTCACGTGGCAGCATTGCTCTGGCTACTAAGCAAAAACTGGTAACATAATAAACTTAAAATTAAAAGATGCTATTCTGTTGTCAATGGATGAATGGGCACTAAAAGCCAGATAGAAACTGATAATGGTGCATGTGACTTCAATGACCTGAATGATGAGGATGATGTGGAGGGTTAAGAGGGTGATTGACCTTAGAACAATAGTGTAATGATGAAGAATTGTGGGCAGTCCACTTATATTATTATGAAAGGCTGGAAATGGTATATCATTTCCCCTCTGATAGTCAAATCAGACACGGAGTACATTCACAATGGCAAGCTGAACCAAACGAATGGACTCACTGACAGCATTGCAAATGCTGCAGAATTTAGATAAGTTGAAGTTGGATGGAGGATTGGACATTGAGCTTGAAATCAACGTCACTGATGAAGAGTCTTAATCTGATCCTGATGTTGACTTCGAGCCTCCGCCTCCGATGCCTGAGCCTCACCGCATAAAAACCAGAACAAAGCCAACTGAGATGGTGATCTCACCTGCCACAGTGAGACAGGAGTCTGGAGTCTGGAGTCTGGTGGAGTCCGATGGCTTAGTTTGGGTAGAAAAGAGTGATGAGTTATGTGACATGCAGCACATGAGAGATTGTACTGTCGTTCATGCACACAGAAAAGGAAACAGTATGTGGGACTTGTCTATGGATGAACTCAAAGTATTTATTACACTTCTGTATGTCCACGAGGGCAAATGGCAGAAAGAGACATTTCGGGCTGATAGGTATGAGGTGGAATTTTTCAGAGAGACATTATGAGACATGACACAAGGCCCATGAAAACTGTACATTGCAACCAATTTGTTTTTTGAGTTTGTCTCTAATTTGTGTGTTATCTAGTGTTCATGTGCTTGTTTTCTTGTGTGTTTGTATGTTGACTTGAGTTAGTTTTAGTGTCTTTGCAGAGAATAGAGTGATGCTGAATGTGAGAGGAGAGTCACAGGGAGCTGTCCGATGTAGTCGGAAACAGGAACACACAGGTCTGTCCTGCCTCTATTGGAGCTGTCCATTGAGGGTGGTGCTGAACTGTTGGCTTTGTAGTAAATTAATTCATTTGTGCAGCTGACTGTGTGGCATAGAAATACTCAGTTCTCAGAACACATTGATTGGCTATTTTGTGGACTACTGAAATAGCTTTTGTTTTACAACCACATATTTGAACTTACAAAACTGGGACTGCAAGGACGGATTGGTATTGTTATTAGCTTTCTGTTCAGTTGGGGACATTTAAATTCATAGCTGGTATGTCATAAACTCAAAAATCCATTCATGGTATCAATTCCAACTGCATGTTAAGAGGCGTTGACCGAGTATCAACATTGACTCTCCTCTCAGTTGTATCAGCCATGAGTGGCTGTTGTCCCTCTAAACCCCACTACTTGCCAAAGAGTCCAGTTGCATGGGTGCTATGATCTAGCTGCTTGGTGCTTGACTGCCTGCTGGCGTTTCCTCTTCACCAAGAAGCCAATACTTTGCCAACCCTTGATTAAGTTAGATAAATAATAACATGACATGGGGAAAGTTCCCTATACCTCCAAATACCTGCCTTGTCTTCGTGAGTGCATGTGTGGCCAATTAGAAGGGATTGACAGCCTTATGCCCAATCTCCTCCGAGACGGGGCTTGATGGGGTTTGGTCGACTCATACACAGTGTTAGTGTGGGTGTTTATCTTTCATTTCGGGGGAGAGGGAGAAAAAAAGAGAGAGAGATGTAAAAAATAAATGGCTTGTGTTTATGGTGAGCAGATTTGAATTTGTTGCTCCGCCTGGCTTTTGTAGCAAATTACTGTTTAATTTGGCCGGTGTTGTAGGTAATTGTTCTCATTCACTGGTTTGGGGCTAATCTGAAAGTGACTGGAGGCTAATTGATTCATCTTAAAACCAAGAGACCCTACAACAAGTGCGTGTGTGTGTGTGTGTGTGTGTGTGTGTGTGTGTGTGTGTGTGTGTGTGTGTGTGTGTGTGTGTGTGTGTGTGTGTGTGTGTGTGTGTGTGTGTGTGTGTGTGTGTGTGTGTGTGTGTGTGTGTGTGTGTGTGTGTGTGTGTGTGTGTGTGTGTGTGTGTGTGTGTGTGTGTTTCCATACATGAGTCATAGGGAAATTTGAAAAAATGAAGCAAAATAGAAAGGGGTCAAGAGATATTTCACTTTTGGAAAAGAGAAGTTAAAGTCAAGGCACTGAGTCCTAAAGGATTGTGTTCAGTACGAGCGCATCGTCAGAAATAACCTTGGGGCAAATGCTGGAGCATGTGGCAATGAAAGAATGTAAATGTGAAGCAGCGGGACTGAACTTTTTGGACTCCTTAGAAATGCTGGGCTGTTGGCAGTGGTGCTCTGCTCTCCCTAGTGGTCAACTTCATCCACCTGGCAGCCCTTACAGCATGAAGAAACCACATGCACACAGAGTGTGGAGCTGAGCACTTGACATGCATTGAAATATTGATGAAGTTGTAGACGGTTCTCTAATAGCCTTCCTTTACTATTTGCTGACAGGCCATTATTGCATCTCTCCCGTAGCTGCAGGCAAAAAAGTAGTTTAACAACCACACATATCCCCTCAGAGCTGACATATTCATCTCCTTTGCCTGTCATTGGTCACATGATATCTCCCTTGTGGATTTAATTGCATTAACTTCTAATGGCTTGGGGTCAGTATTTTGACGTCTGGATGAGAAGCGTGCCCAAAGTAAACTGCCTGATACTCAGGTCCAGAAGGATATGCATATAATTGGTAGATTTGGATAGAAATCACTCTAAAGTTTGCAAACTTGTTAAAATAATATCTGTGAGTATAACAGAACTGATATGGCAGGTGAAACCCGAGGAAAATCCATCCAGGAAGTGGGATTTTGTTGATGTGGGTAATTTCATAGAGAATATAGAGAATCTAATGGGTTAGGACCCAGAATGCAGTTCCTATGGCTTCCACTAGATATCAATAGTCTTTAGACATTGTTTCAGGCTTGTTCTCTGAAAAATGAAGAAGAATGAGTCCTTTCTCTCAGTGGACTGTAGAATCATGCAATGCTGGTTTGCACGCGTGACCGAGTGCGCGCCCTTCGTTGTTTTTCCGTTCTATTGAATACGCTATTGTCCGGTTGAAATATTATCGATTATTTAGACAATTGACAACTTGAGGATTATTATAAACATAATTTCACATGTTGTGATGAACTTCACCGGTACTATTAGGATGTATTAATCTGCATGTTTTGACTGCCTTTGAGCCAGTGGATAACTGAACAAAACGGGCCAACAAAACAGTTTTTGGGATATAAATAGGGACTTTATCGAACAAAACAAACATTTATTGTGTAGCTGGGCCTCTTGTGACTGCAAGCTATTTCTGACTTTGGTAATTCCTTTACTTGGTTGTAAAATGTTTGCATGCTTTTGTAAGCGGGGCGCTGTCCGCAGATAATCGCATGGTTTGCTTTCGCCGTAAAGCCTTTTTGAAATCTGACAAAGCGGCTGGATTAACAAAAAGTTCATCTTTAAACCGATGTAAAACACTTATATTTTTTTATGAATGTTTATTAGGACTATTTCTGTATTTTGAATTTGGCGCTCTGCAATTTCACCGCATGTTGTCGAGGTGGGTCGCTAGTGAACCACCTGCGCCAGAAAGGTTAAACCCTAACATTTTTCCTCTGAGCAAAAATTGTAGTCAAAACCAAAGAAAATTTGATGGGGAAAATATTCTGAAAAGACAAATAACCCTGATTGCTTTAGTAAGAGATGCTTTCTGTATGGTACAGCCGTTTGTCATGTATTGATGTATAAGAAACCTTTAATATCATCAAAGAGTAAGGGTCAAAGGTTGGACCAATGTGGGCTCACACGATTGATTAGTCTAACATTGGCCAAGTCAGAGTATTGCACTCCATCGCAGAGAGACAGGCTGATGGGAGATTGTGTCAGAGGTTAATCGAACATAACCATAGTGACCATCTGAGAGCCCTCTGGAATGTGACCTGTTAAAGTTTCAGAGCAGAAGTTGAACCTGTGAAACTTCTCCCGCAGAGAGAGAGCGAGCGTGAGGCAGAGCCCATTAGTAAATCTCTTTGGGCTAGGTGTGCCGCTACCTTCCCACCTCGATAACATCCGGTGAAACTTCAGAGCGCGAAATTCAAAATACAAAATTCGTAATGTTAAACATTCATGAGAATACAAGTGTTTTACGTCGTTTAAAAGCTTAACTTCTTGTTAATCCAGCAGTCAGATTTCAAAAAGGCTTTACGGCAAAAGCACACTATGTGATTATCTGAGGACAGCACCTTGCATACAAAAGCATTACAAACATTTTCCAAACAAGCAGAGGCACCACGAAAGTTAGAAATAGCGATACAATAAATCACTTACCTTTGAAGATCTTCCTCTGTTTGCAATGCCAAGGCTCCCAGCTACATAACAAATGGTCGTTTTGCTCGATAAAGTCCTTCTTTATATCCCCAAAAAGTCAGTTTAGTTGAGCGCACTTGATTCAGTAATCCACCCGTTTCCCTCATTCAAAATCCATAAAAATGAATCCCAAAAGTTACCAATAAACTTCGTTCAGACAAGTCAAACAACGTTTCTAATCAATCCTCAGGTACCCTAATATGTAAATAAACAATATAATTGAAGACGGAGAATAGTATGTTCATTATCGGAAGCCATAGGAACTGCAATCTGGGAGGTAATTCCATTGATTTTCCCATAGACAGCCATTATAATGAGTGGTGAGCTCAAGACAAAAAATCTGGGTGGGTTATCCTCGGGTTTTCGCCTACCATATAAGTTCTGTTATACTCACAGACATTATTTTAACCGTTTTGGAAACTTTAGAGTGTTTTTTATACAATACTACCGATTATATCCATATTCTGGGCCTGAGTAACAGGCAGATTACTTTGGGCACCTCAGTCATCCAAACTTCCAAATATTGCCCCCTATCCCTAAGAAGTTTTAAGTGCTGAATCAGTGGTGAGGAGGAGTGCAGGTGAGTGAGGTCACAGCCTGGAGAAGGCATCCAGACCTCAACACCTTAAAGATGGAAATAGCTACGCTGTCCGCCACTGTCCATATACATACACATGCATACATTGCATAATTGTCAACAGCCCTCACTACAGTATATGGTCCCTTCTATTGGCCCTGCTATTGCGTGTGAATCTTGAAGGCATGTGGGAACTGTTGTGGCTAATGTGCTCCTAGGCTGACACTGGCCTTGATTTTGCCCCTCCTGGGCAGTTTGGTTGAAGCCGGAGTGGTGTGGTGCAAAGTTGGGCTTCTATCTAGGTCATATACTGTATTCGTTGGTGTTCTGGTGTTCGCTTCCCCCCCCCACCCCCCAAGCTAGTGTACAAGGTCTGCTGTCTAAGATGCTAATGGATGGCCATGAAACTTTAAATACCCTGACTGGTTCAATCATTTAATAATGACTTCTCAGCAGACACTCCATAGTTTTCCAAGGTTTGCAGAAAATAAGACCATTTCGAAAGCTATAAGAAGGCATTATAGGACACACACATTATAGTGTGTGTGCGCATTTGTGTTTGACGGGGCCTCAAGTGTTTTTTGTGCTAATGACCAGAATTAGCCCAGCTGATGACATACAAATTAAAGGACCTTTGTTTTTGCAGCTTGGTTAATGTATTGATATTCGGTGATGAATCTGTGTTTGAGCAGAGAAGACAACAAATTATGCTGAGAAAAGGAAGATGAACCCAATGCCTCCCTCCCCTCTTCCCCTCCTAGAAGTTTCTGGTCAATGTAGACTATGGTTGGAGGATTTGCTAGCCCATAAACCCCTGGTAATGTCCAGCAAGATGTCTGGTGTCTTCATACAGCAGGCCTATGTCATGCCTTTCTGGGAAAGAGGAGTCTGGCGTGCTCTCTTTTTGACAGCACTGAGCACTGTTTTCCTTTTATCTCTATTGGGACACTATGGCCTAAGGTTTTGACTTTGTGGCAGAAACATAAAAATTCCCTTACAATTGAAGGGGTTGTTTGAGTGTTCGACTCCAGAAAACTCACCATTGATTCTGTCTGACCGTGTTTGTGCTTTTCTGATGGCTGCTTACACTGCTCTTTTGTATCCTCTAAAAAGCTTAATCTCTGTCTCTCACCCTAACAAACAGTGTCAGAGCTAGATCCAAAACAACTAGTTCCTGTTGCTCCTTCTATTCACCATCTGTTTTTGGGATGGAAATAAATTATATAACCCAATTCACCCCTCCCTCCCCACTTTCTCTCTCCTCGTTCCTGTCTTTCTTCTCTCTCCATCTGTCTCTCTCCCTCCCTTTCTCCTCTCCTTGCCAGTCTCACCTCCTCTCTCTCTTCCTCTCTTACCCACTCTCTCTCACAGACTCTCACACAATCTCTCTCCACTCACAAATGAAATGAAATCAAATATATGTTAATTGGTCCCTACACCGTAGCAAATGTTATAGCGGGTGAAGTGAAATGCTTAAGTTGCTATCTCCTAATAGTGCATGATAAACAAGTACACAAATAATTAAAAACTAGAAACAAAAATCAAGGTTGTCAGAACGAATTCAATTAACAACCTAAATAGCACTATATCAGTAATCCAAATGCAATCTATGCATATATACACCCCAAAAAATTAAGTAAGACCGATATGTACAGCAGTAGATACTATGTATATATTACAGTGAGCTATGTCAAGAATCCACTATATAAATATGCAATGTGTATAAACATTAGTAGACATGTTAGAATGCCTTGTAGCTGGGTGTGCTGAGTACAGAGTAGGATGACTCTCATCTTTGAGCTGATTGGTATGCTAAACATACAGCAATGCAGGGAGAGAAGGATCCACTGTCATTGGGAAGGAAATAGATGGCAAGGGTTTGGGACTTGACTGACAATGCAATGTAATAAATGGCCTCGGTGCCATCTAATGAACGAGCAAAGGGCCGTAAATACGTTGCTCAAACAGATAAACACAGACAGAGCAGGTAGTCGGACAGCACATCATCCACAGATACGCACCCAGGAAAGGACCCGACAATGAACATGCACATATTTTATACCTCTTATAGGTATAGTCACGTTGTTTGACAGTTATGGTGTGTTTGTGTGTCGCTAAATCTACAATGGAAAAGTAGTTACCTTCACATTATGTTTGGCATAGTTAATGAATCAACAACATGATAAACTTGTAGGGATGTTGTAGCTCATCAACACGCTATTTGACACCAATGCAAGAATAATTTATTTACTAGTTGAGAGATCATCACATGTAGATGTGATAATTGTTACTATTTTTAAGAGCTTGATTTTGACACATGGCTACATTGTATGTGTGTAAGTGCTTGTGTGTGTGGAGAGTCGAGACTATGATGCATGCACTGTTCTGCTGCTCCTCTGGGGCCATTACTCAGACAGGGTGCTGTGTCAGGCCACCTGGGTTTACTAAAGCAGGAAGGACGACAGGGAGGAGGGGGTTGAAGGCCAGGCCAGCTGTTGGTGGGTATGGACAGGGGGGTGGTGTTTGTGTGTATGTGTGTATTATTGTGTGCCTGCATGCACTTCTGTATGTGCGTTTGCTCATCTGCACATGTTCATTCTCTGTGTGTGCGTGTTTCTCTGTCATCAATCCTTTACAGACTACTCTGTACTCAGTCATTTTTGGACATAGCCTGTCCTCTTTCTTAGTCCTCTCTTTTGGCACTGCCCGGGGGGCAGCAGTAGCAGTGGACACACCAGTTACACAGGCTGTCCTGCGGACACACTAGGGAATCTTTCTGCTTCACTTCCTGTACCAACTACCAACTCCCAGCAAGGCACCAGGCACAGCTTAGCTAACTAAACCATCATCTCACATCATTACAGCATGCCATGCTAACCCCTCCGGTACTAACTGGGCATAGTGCTAACAAGCTCCCAAATTAGTCACTGCTCTGACTACAGGCGAAGAACCAGACACTCAGCAGCACAGTGTAAGATACAGTATGTTAACAGTGAAACAGGCTGGGGTTTATTAGAGTTATCCAGATAGCAAGTCATAAAGAGGACATATTATAATGCGTGTAAGTATACGGCTTTCATGAAATGGTTTTGAGGAAATGTATTTCCTTGTGAGTGGACTACTTAAAGGAGAATTCCACCCAAAAACTACATTTTGGTATTTGTTTCATTATTCTATTGTTGATATAGTCCCAACAGTTTTGCATCAGTAATCAAGTTTTCAAGCTATGGTGTATAACTTCCAAAATACAGAAATACAGCAGGTATGTTGCATTATCTATCATATCATGCTGCGTTTTGCATCATATGATACAAAATGCTTCATACTGGTTGTACTGTATTTCTGTATCTTGAAAGTTGTCACGCCTTGGTCATTGTATCTTGTGTTTTTGTTATATGTTTGGGTAGGCCAGGGTGTGACATGGGTTTATATGTTGTATTTCGTATTGGGGTTTGTATTAATTGGGAGTGTGTATTAGTAGGGGTGTGTCTAGTTAGGCTTGGCTGCCTGAGGCGATTCCTAATTGGAGTCAGCTGATTCTAGTTGTCTCGGATTGGGAACCGTATTTAGGTAGCTTGAGTGCGCGTTGTATTTCGTGGGTGATTGTACCTGTCTCTGTGTTAGTCACCAGATAGGCTGTAATTAGTTTCACTCGTTTGTTGTTTTCGTATTTTCAGTTATCTCATGTACCGCATTATTCTTCATTAAAAGTCATGAGTAACCTACACGCTGCATTTCGGTCTGACTCTCTACAAACAACAGACGAAGTTCATTACAGAATCACCCACCACCATTCACAGACCGAGCAGCGTGTGAACTGGCAGGATCTAAAGGAGGACGCTATGGACGGCAGAAGCAGGGATTATACGACGTGGGAAGAAATCGACAGGTGGGCGGCCGACCCAGAGCGAGTGCAGGAGCCCGCCTGGGATTCCCTACATCAATGCGAAGAGGGCTATACACGTATGGAATCGAGAAGGAAAGCATTGCTATACAGAGCGAAAACCGAAGGTAAAGGGGGAAAGCGCAGAGAGAGAGTGGCCTGTTAATCGTGAAGAGCAGTTGCAATGGGAGAGACTGCATCATTTGGAGATTTGGACATGGGAGGAGGAATTAGACGGTCAAGGACCCTGGGAGCAGCCAGGAGAATATCGCCGTCCCAAGGAGGAAATCGAGGCAGCTAAAGCGGAGAGGCGCATGTATGAGGAGGCAGCACGGCGACGCGGTTGGAAACCGGAAAGTCACCCCAAAAACAATATTGGGGGGGCTAAAAGGGAGAATAGTTATGCCAGGTAGGAAACCTGCGCATACTCCCTGTGCTCACCGTTGGGCTAGAGAGACCGGCCAGGCACCGTGTTATGCTATGGAGCGCACGGTGTTTCCAGTGCGGGTGCAGAGCCAGCTGCGACACATACCAGCCCTTCCTATTGGCCGGGCTAGAGTGGGTATCGAGCCAGGTAAGCTTGGGCAGGCTCGGTGCTCAAGAGCTCCAGTGCGCCTGCACGGTCCGGTCTATCCAGAGCCACCTTTACACACCAGTCCTCCGGTAGCAGCTCCCCGCACCAGGCTTCCTGTGCGTGTCCTCGCGCCAGTACCACCAGTTCCAGCACCACGCACCAGGCCTCCAGTGCGCCTCGCCTGTTCAGCGCAGCCAGTGCTTTTCTCCCCTCCTGCGCTGCCGGAGTCTCCCGCTTGTTTAGCGCAACCAGAGCTGTTCTCTTCTCCTGCGCTATCGGAGTCTCCCGCCTGTTTAGCGCAGCCAGAGCCTTTCTCCTCTCTTGCGCTGCCGGAGTCTCCTGTCTGTTCAGCGCCACCAGTGCTCCCAGTCGGCCCAGCGCGTCCAGTGCGCATCGCCTGTTCAGCACAGCCAGTGCTTTTCTCCCCTCCTGTGCTATCGGAGTCTCCAGCCTGTTCAGCGCAGCCAGAGCCTTTCTCCTCTCCTGCGCTGCCGGAGTCTCCTGTCTGTCCAGCGCCACCAGTGCTACCAGTCGGCCCAGCGCGTCCAGTGCGCCTCGCCTGTTCAGCGCAGCCAGAGCTTTTCTCCTCTCTTGCACTGTTGGAGTCTCCCGCCTGTTCAGCTCAGCCAGAGCCTTTCTCCTCTCCTGCGCTGCCGGAGTCTCCTGTCTGCCCAGCGCCGCCAGTCGGCCCAGCGTCACCAGTCTGCCAGGATCCGACAGAAGTGCCAGTCTGCCAGGATCCGCCAGAAGTGCCAGTCTGCCAAGATCTTCTAGATCGGCCAGACAACCTGAATCATCCAGGTCCACCAGCCAGCCAGGATTTACCGGAGCCTACTACCTGCCTGAGCTTCCTCTCAGTAATGAGCTTCCTTTCAGTACTAGGCTTCCTCTCTGTACTGGGCTCCCTCTCAGTACCGGGCTTCCCCTCAGTACTGGGCTGCTTCAGTCCCGGGCTGCCCCTCTGTCCCGGGCTGCCCCTCTGTCCCGGGCTGCCCCTCTGTCCTGAGCTGCCCTGCTGTCCTGAGCTGCCCTGCTGTCCTGAGTTGCCCCTCTGTCCCGAGTTGCCCCTCTGTCCCGAGTTGCCCCTCTGTCCCGAGTTGCCCCTCTGTCCCGAGCTGCCCCTCTGTCCCGAGCTGCCCCTCTGTCCCGAGCTGCCCCTCTCTCCCGAGCTGCCCCTCGGTCCCGAGCTGACCCTCGGTCCCGAGCTGCCCCTCGGTCCCGAGCTGCCCCTCAGTTATGTGGGGATCAGGGTGAGGACTATTAGGCCATGGTCGGCGGAGAAGGTGGATTATCCAAGGACGCGAAGGGGAGGAACTAGGACATTTATGGAGTGGGGTCCACGTCCCGAGCCAGAACCGCCACCATGGACAGACGCACACCCGGACCCTCCCTATGCTCTTGAGGTGTGTCCCGGAGTCCGCACCTTAGGGGGGGGGGGGGGGTTCTGTCACGCCTTGGTCATTGTATCTTGTGTTTTTGTTATATGTTTGGGTAGGCCAGGGTGTGACATGGGTTTATATGTTGTATTTTGTATTGGGGTTTGTATTAATTGGGAGTGTGTATTAGTAGGGGTGTGTCTAGTTAGGCTTGGCTGCCTGAGGCGATTCCTAATTGGAGTCAGCTGATTCTAGTTGTCTCGGATTGGGAACCGTATTTAGGTAGCTTGAGTGCGCGTTGTATTTCGTGGGTGATTGTACCTGTCTCTGTGTTAGTCACCAGATAGGCTGTAATTAGTTTCACTCGTTTGTTGTTTTCGTATTTTCAGTTATCTCATGTACCGCATTATTCTTCATTAAAAGTCATGAGTAACCTACACGCTGCATTTCGGTCTGACTCTCTACAAACAACAGACGAAGTTCATTACAAAAGTTATATATCTTCAAAACTTGATTGCTGACATGCACACATTTTGGGACTATATCATGTGTTACTACGCAAAGGTTGTCTTAATTCTCGCTCAACAAACTCCCTTGGTTGATTTTTCAAATTGGCATATTTTGTTTCTAAATGTCAGCTCAAGAGTGAAGGTTTCATCGAGTTGTGAGATAGTACTTTTGTACATATAACACACCGTGGCTGAGGAAAGGCACAACTCCCAATAATAGTGAACCCCAAACCAATGTTGTTCTTATTATATTTGCGCCTATTCGATGGTCCAATGTCCCTGTCAATTGTTCAGTGCTTTCCCGGGTGCTCTACAGCTGCATCAGAACTGTCACTCCGTGGTGATGCTGGCTTTCAGAGTTTATCTGACCAGTGTCTGTGTTCTTTTTCCCCATCTTAATCTATTATTATTATTGGCCAGTCTGAGATATGGCTTTTTCTTTGCAACTCTGCCTAGAAGGCCAGTATCCCGGAGTCGCCTCATCACTATTGACGTTGAGACTAGTGTTTTGCGGGTACTATATAATGAAGCTAGTTGTCCTCTTGCTCAGTTGTGCACCGGGGCCTCCCACCCCTCTTTATTTTCTGGTTAGAGCCCGTTTGCGCTGTTCTGTGAAGGGAGTAGTACACAGCGTTGTACGAGATCTTTAGTTTCTTGGCAATTTCTCAGAACAAGAATAGATTGACGAGTTTCAGAAGAAAGGCCTTTGTTTCTGGACACAAATGCTGATGCACCAGATACTCAACTAGTCCAAAGAAGGCCAATTTAATTGCTTCTTTAACCAGGACAACAGTTTTCAGCTGTGCTAACATGATTTCAAAATGGTTTTCTAATGATCAATTAGCCTTTTTAAATTATAAACTTTAATTAGCTAACACAACGTGTCATTGGAACACAGGAATGGTGGTTGCTGATAATGGACCTCTGTACGCCTATGTAGATTTTCCATAACAAATCTGCTATTTCCAGCTATAATTGTAATTTTCAGCATTAACAATGTCTACACTGTATTTCTATTCAATTTGATGTTATTTTAATGGACAAAAATGTGCTTTTCTTTCAAAAACAAGGACATTTCTAAGTGACCCCAACATTTTTAAAGGTAGTGTATATAAATGTATTTTTTAAATGTGATTCATGCGCAATCCCCAAACGGAATTGCACGTACCCCCCTCCCGGTTGGTAATACCTGAACTAGAGGGAAGAAAACATAAAAACATTTGAGGAACTCTCTGGACTTTTGGGTAACAATTTTCTTGACACCTAGCGTCATGACACGTTATGACACGGTCAAAACATTGTCATAATTAAGTAATAATGCCCTCGAAGTCTGCATTTTTGAGGGTATATTGGCATGGGTTTTGTTAGGCCACTATATCCTCCATACACCGGCTTCGAGGGCGTATCACTTTAATACAACAGCTAACCAACATATTCAAACAATGATTGACATATTTTCATTAAATATTGTATTTTCATGAATTTATTTATATTATTTCATGCTTCCACAAGATATAATTCAAATCTAGGGTTGCTACCCAAATCGGCTGGTAATTTATTCTCTCAGACCAGTCGTTCAGTCTTTTTGTTCTGTATCTATGGACGCGACCCAGTTGTTCGTGTCATACTGGCTGGCAACGTTCTTATCCCTTGCTTGCTGTCCAGCCAACTACGGCTAACTTATTGTCATGTCAAAATGTGCAGCCAGAATAACAGCAAAGTAGCTGCATTTGCATTTGTTTAAGCTGTTTTCTAGTGACATAACAATGAGCTAATGTGGACACGGTTGTTCAGAGGAGCTAGCCAACAACAAAGCTAACACAATCACTTGAAACTGAAGTTGGAAAGACTGCAAACTAGCTGTAAGGGCTATTTGACCAAGAAGGTGAGTGATGGAGTGCTGCATCAGATGACCTGGCCTCAACAATCACCTGACCTCGATGAGTTGGGCCGCATTGTGAAGGAAAAGCAGCCAACAATTGCTCAGCATATGTGGGAACTCCTTCAAGACTGTTGGAAAAGCATTCCTCATGAAGCTGGTTGAGAGAATGCCAAGTTTGTGCAAAGCTGTCATCAAGGCAAAGTGTGTCTACTTTGAAGAATCTAAAATCTATTTTGATTTGTTTAACACTTTGTTGGTTACTACAAGATTCCATATGTGTTATTTCATAGTTTTGATGTTTTCAATATTATTCTACAATGTTGAAAATAGTACAAATAAAGAAAAAACCTTGAATGAGTAGGTGTTTCAAAGTGCTTGACTGGTAATGTATGTGTCATGATAATATTATGACCATTTTATGACATATTATGTCAGCTGTTGTGACATATTATTACATGGTTATGACCGTGTCATAACATGTTATGACTCTAGATGTCAAGTATAGAGTTACTGAACTTTGTTTGCAGCTGTTGGAAACAAACTACCCATTTTCTTAAACAGCTTCTGGTGAATGTATATGTCTCCGCTATTTGCATTGTGGGACAATTATTGTTTTGAAAGCTCAAACAAAGCTGAAATACCGTACAGTCTCTCGATAAGCAGGCTCAGTAAAACTCCAGAACCTAACCTTAACTCTAACCCTAGATCCTAACACTAATCCTATAACTAATCCTAAACTTAATTCTAACCCTAACATTAATTCTAACCGTAACCCTAAACACACTAGAAAAAGCATTTAACCTTGTAGGGACTAACAAAATGTCCCCAGTTCGGACTTCTTGCCCAACAAGTATAGTTAAACCCGTCCACACACACATGCATACACACACAGACATGCACACACACGGGTAAATATGTTAGACTTTTACTAGTCTCTGACTGTATGTCTGCCAATAAGGGATAAAGTGCCAATCTTATCCCTCCTACGTGTGTGTTTGTCCACTTATCACCAAGGCAACACTGTTGAGAGCGTTAACGCAACAATAAGCTTTTGAGAGCTGCAGGTTAAGCAGCTTTTAGACAATACTGAGGGGGTAGCTCGGCAACCAAGGCCCCACAGCAAGACAATCGCTGTGCCACATGAGTAACCCAGATGTGCTATGCACGTCATATCTGCTCCCTCCATCCCACAAGAGAGTGAGTGAGGGTGAAAGGAGGAAAAGAGAGCTAGAGAGTGAGTGTGTGTGTCTCTCCTCACTGAGAAACAGAGAGTGATTCGGGTAGCGTGAATAACTACCTTTTATTGTTCCCTGTTTCCATCCATGTATGTATTTGATTCATGCGTCAAGAAACAAATCTATTGGCGAGGGTTGGTTCCCGTGGCATAGGTGAATAGAAACGAGAAAGATATGAGTTGACTGATGCCTAACACAAATATGTAGTTGGTTACTGCATTTATACCACAGCACAGGGATCCACTCTACTGGGTGAGAATCCGCATAATTCACCCCTTCACACACCACTTATTCTGGGTGCTGTAGTGCAATACACTAACTGTGCTAGCAGTACAGTTTGGCTCCACAGCCACAGCCTGTGTGGGAAAAGCCTGACTCCAGAGTGGGTGGCTTTGCTAATGCCTGCTTTACTGGATTGTGCTCATCTCGGTTCGTGGGAGGTGTATATATGTGTGTGTGTGTGTGTGTGTGTGTGTGTGTGTGTGTGTGTGTGTGTGTGTGTGTGTGTGTGTGTGTGTGTGTGTGTGTGTGTGTGTGTGTGTGTGTGTGTGTGTGTGTGTGTGTGTGTGTGTGTGTGTGTGTGTGTGTGTGTGTGTGTGTGTGTGTGTGTGTGTGTGTGTGTGTGTGTGTGTGTGTGTGTATCCCTATACAAATTGTATATGCATCCAGTGCCACAAAATCCATTGTCCATGAAGTGCCTGTATGAGAGCATCTTTCACAAAACTAATGAACTTTTAATACATTTTGTTAGGGGTTGGACCGTGTGTTGTGCTGCTGTTCTTGGCCGTTTGGTATGCAACGTGTGCTTGGTTGATTTTAATTACTTTTCTGTCAAACAAAGTTAGGCTGACTGCTTCTTTATGAATATTGGCATGCATTTGTGTGCCCTAACTGTATGTGCTTAAATGGCTTAATATATATTCATAAGTGTGTTTGTGTGTTTTACGTATGCAACAGAGCTTAAAAAGATGTGCCCTGTCATATAAGGGAGAGGGGATGATGAGAAATAAAGGGATACTGTAAAGGAATCGGGAAGATGAAGTTGAGTAGAGAGTCACCAGGAGTGGCTGGTGTGATATGTTAATGAGAGAGAGTTTTCATTAACACAGATAAAGACAGAATTTAACTTTTTCCTCGCAGACAGTTCTATAAGATTACTGAAATCCTAGATGGAGACGAAGGAGAGAGAAAGCGAATGAGATAGAACTGTTAAGGCCCACAGCCTTCGAGATGGAGCCATCACTTAAAGAGATACAGCTGATTATAGGCCATTACTCCCGGATGAGGAACCAGCCATCTATGCCTGATCCTAATGGTTCCCACCACAAGATGAGGCAAAACCAATGGCTCTCCATTAGAGATTAAATCAATAATATGTGTATACATCGATCTTGCCCGCTCTGGCAGGCAAATAAAGGGCCTTTCAACCTCAACCCGTACGTCAAGAGCTGATATGCTGACCATTCTGTCATCCCGCTGGAGTGTGTGTTTAATCTTACCCAGTTGAAGCTAGAGCTTGTCTTCACTTGAACAAATTGCACAGCAATGAAACCCTATCAGTTTATTTTGCTTCACAAACGGAGCCCTCAACCGTTTATAGTCAATTATTTTCTCTACTGAGAGAGAGCGAAAACAACAGAGAGGGAAAGAGAGACACATCTGTAACACCCACTCAATGTTATTCAATGTGATGAATTTAATCAATAAGCTAACTAGCTTAAGAACAATATTCAAATAACAATATTCAAAGTTAATTAAGTAATGAATCCACACCTGTGAAGGAATATGAGCTGTAGGTACTGCCGTGGTAAGGGCAGCCAGCCCTATATTATGCCATCAGGTGGGAGATGATCAGAACAGGGGGATCGGCAAGTTAACAACATAGCTCCAAATGTCATACTGACAGTCATGTCAGTGCTTTTTGCGATTGATTCTGCAGTTGCCATGGTAATTCAGCAAAGACACTTGTCTTCCTCCATTAAGAAGGTGTCATTGGCAACTGTTTAGCCTTCACAGCTGTCCTCACAACGTGAAGTTATTTTCAGAATTCTGGTTAATTGCAGCAAATTAAAAATAATGTGCCGTCCACTTGAGCTGACAAGGATGCGTTCTGTGCCTACATGGTACAGTCGGTCCAAGGCGGTGTACGTGCATCCAGTCACTTTCAAAAAGTCAAGGTACTTCTAGTGTCATGTAGAGATGGAGAATAAGATGCTCCTAAGTTAGCTATGTCAAAATATTCATTGTTTCAGCAGCCACATTTACACTTGTGAACAAGCGCAATCAATAACACAAAAAAACACCCACAATACACAAGGGTATTTCTAAAAATAAAAATTGAAAAATGGTTTGAAACAAAAATAAAAGGATTGTCATGCCGTTCCACATGCCAGGTTTTTTTTTATGGAAGGATTTGTATGGAAGGTTGAAGCCAGCATTAGATGTTATCAACCTCATAACAGAGTAGAGCAACACCTTTCTATGGAAGTGACGGGAAACAAACAAAAGTGTCCACTCACAAAAAGTATATAAGTTCTCTCTCACAAAAACAGATTAAAAATGTATTCACAGAGAATTATAAGGCAGCAGGAGAACTTATAAATTGGCTACAATAATTACAATGACTTTTCAAGCACCAAATTGAGAAAATGGCTCATTTACAAGGTAGACCTATTCACCTACTAGAATTTATGAATTCCAAATTCAAATAGGCTACTTCAAGCATCTTGTATTCTTTAAAATTGCAGGTGTAACATGGAAAGCAAAATGTATTTGTCATGTTATTTAATAACCAGATCATATTGTTAATATGCCCACTAGGTTATGTAATTTGTCATTATTTCCAGAATAATCAAAAGCATGTGGGGTTGCGCAATAGTCTATCCTACACAATTGCGCACAGTAGATTCGGTGTCAAATCCAAAGCACAAAAACATATGAAAACATGAACTCATTACCTTGATGCTCTCTCTGTAAAATCTAATGAGACCCTGCTGTAAATCAAGCAGACAACTGTCTTCACCGGCGTAAGGAATGAGATAACAAAATATTGTGGACATGCCTCGCGAACACCTTTTTTCCAGCACTTGGGCTGTTGTTGCATCACATGCACTATCACAACAGCTGTTCGTCACCTGACTGTCATTTGGAAATATCCTTCCTAGATTCGGATGATGATGTGTGAAAATATCACAGCGTAACTAATCAGCTGGACTCCAGATGCGCATCCAACAAGTATCATGCATAATTATTGAAGAACCACATTAATGACAGTATCGATTTAGGTTTTAAGAATCAAGGTAAGGTGACTTTAGGTTAGAAGCATTGATTTAACATTTCTCATTTTGTTATTAGAGAAAATTGTTAATGGAATCAGAAATGCCCATCTCTTTTTTGGTCTTGAATCTTTGCCTATGCCACCAGGCGAAAGCCATTTTATGAGCACTAAATGGTGGTGTATTTTTGTGTTCACCTCTGTGAATAAAAGACGAGCGATGCTTGACTCCCTGCAACAGACCATTACTCCTCCATTATTTGACAATGTCGTAAATAATATACAACGGACTTGTACTTCCAGCGTGTTTGACCCAAGGCCATGCCCAACAATGGGAGTAGTCCTCTCAATGTGTGAAGCCAATGAGGTGGGAACAGGAGAGCTGTATCCTTGTGGTCTCACAGCGACAGGAATTGAGGGCACCATACTATATACAGTGCACCCACTTTTTTTAACAGGGTCGCTTGAGAGTACTGAACTACAATGCACCCATTTTTTATAGATAACCCTGGCTATAGCCTGGCCTGATTATGATGCACCATCCAAATGTCAATGGGATATTAATTCATTTTTTCATTGTTTTACTATTTAGCTCAATATGCTCACTTTCTACTTACATTAGCACTTGATATCACCACTCCATATGGAAATGGTAGGGCCTACTGGTAGAGATTGCAGTACCTAGCTACATACCATGTTATTATGTCTGTCACTGTCCAGCCTAATGTAATGTGGAGTGGTCTACATGGTGCCCATAGACAGTGGGACCAGGGCACAAATGTTCAGCCCCTTATCCTGGAAAGCAGTAGTCCAGAGGCAGAATAGCATTGTTGCCACTCCTCTCACACTTATCTTTCTTTCCAGATCTACAGCCCCTTCACGTTTGTTCTCAACAAAAAGCAATTATTAAGTGTCTGGGCATAATGTACTTGTTTAACGGAGGTAAATGTGCTAAATGGCATTTGTGTAGAGCATTGTTGTCAAGATTTTTTCTTAAACTTCTGTTACTTTTACAAGATGCAGACAGAGTCCCATGATTACTAATAGTATTTCGATTACTACTTTCCATTCGTATTTCTGCCTGTGTTCCTTACTGAGGGACCAGAGACTTCCCCCACTTGCCAGTTTGTCCTTTCCCATAAGGTCTTTTCCTGATCTTAGGTAACTGATCTCCACACCCAACAAACAGGTGGTACTTCCAGATGGCCTAGCTAGTGAATCTACAATATATTAGCCAGAAACACCTGATGGGTTAATTCAACATTTAACCACCTCCCACTGATTGTCTCCAAGCACCATGATCTGTCATAGCCACAAAAAACGGACACAGCAAATTCTGAGCAGCCTGAAAGCAGCTTTTAGATGGGAATTGTTGTTGGCCAGCATGTCACTCTAAGGACACATGTTACTTATGCTGAAATTAAACCGTATCAGAACAAACTGTGCAAAAAATCGATTTTGCTATGCAAATGTATTTTGGGAGCCCACCAAGGCACAAAAGCATATACAGCTGTTCTAAAGCATTTTCTTATTAATGCATGCAACATTTTTAGAGGCATTTTATCCATCTCATGCATATTGATGCAACAGCATTTAAAAAAACTGAAGTTGTAGGTAAAAACACTAAACCAAAGCTGTGTATATTTTCTACCAAACAAGAAGAGTCTGTAAGCAGTCAAATGAGGCATTATGTATGCTCTATGGTAGTGTTCATTGGAACTACTGGTGGTGTCAGTTGTGGTATTGATGTTTTATTGGTGTCACGGATCCCTCCGGCACTTACATTAAACACCCGTGGCCCCCAGTCCCAGTGATTAATAATTACATAAGTGTGTCCTTGGTTAACCATTGTCCTGTCGATTATTGTTACATATTATTATTATTGTTATTTCTTCAAGGTACTCCTCGCTCTTTTGTTTGAGTTTCAACCCTGTGTTTTGTATAGTGTTTGTTTGGTCTTCGTCCCTGTGCCTTTACACGGGACGGCGTAATTTGGGGTACAATTAAAATCCCTACGCATTCCTGAGCCTGTCCCACGACCATTTATGCCAACGTGACAATTGGAAGCTTGCTCTCATACTGTATGTAGCTACATTGAACTGCAAGGATTTTCGCCAGTCCAAGGTCAGTTGAAAACTCCATTACCTTTGTGACAAAAGTGTAGGGATATACTCCTCTCATGTGATATACTTCCAGATGTGGCTCAGTGCTTTATACAATTTAAAGCTGCAATACGTATATTTTTGGGTGACCCGACCAAATTCAAATAGAACTGTGTGTTAGATCTGTCATTCTCATTGAAAGCAAGTCTAAGAAGCAGTAGATCTGTTCTATGTGCACTATTTCTATGGTTCCCGTTCATAAGTTTTGTTTTGCCTCTTTGAATTTTGAACACCAGCTTCAAACAGCTGAAAATATATTTCACAGTGGTTTAGATTGTACAATGTTTCTCTACAATATACTTGCTTGTTTGGTCAAACTAAAATTTGTCAAACTATTTGACTTTTAGCAACCAGGAAATGGTGGAGCAATATCTGCATAGTGCATCTTTAAAGCACAATTTAATGCAAATACAAATACACAAATCCCTTTGATTGCCCTTGAGCCCTTGCCATCCCACCCACATGCCCATCCCCCATGCCCATTTTTCTCACAGCAACTTTTACCCAGGATTGTGGTGGTCGTCTGCAAAGTTGTTTCTGTTGGTCGCAAACATACACATTTGCATGACACAAGCTGAATTAAATGGAAAAGGCTTTGAAAATAAAAAGGCGTACGGTACGCTCTCTGCTCCGTTGACATTTCAGATATATGCTTGTTTTTTTCAGAAATCTTCAAAAAAGAACTGGAAATTTGCATTAATATGAAAGGTTTATACTCAAATATGAATATACTGTCATGTCTCAATTGATATCTATCTTACCTCTATATTGTTTTACGTAATCTGGATTCGAGAAGAAAGATGACGAGTTCAACAATGACCCTGTTGAACTCGTCTTGTTTCTCACACTTCCACGACTCAGGATGTGACACAGATGCAGACACAGGAGGCGGATAGTACAGTTATCAGATAATTTATTATAAAGACGAGGCTGGCAAAGGGCAGGTTGAGGGCAGGTTAGAGGTTTGTGATCAGGTCAGAGTCAGGCAGGTACAGGATGGCAGGCAGGCTCGGGGTCAGCGCATGCAGAGGTTCATAGTCAGGTCTGAGTCAGGCAGGTACAGGACAGCAGGCAGGCTCAGGGTCAGGGCAGTGAGAATGGTCAGAAATTAGAAAAACTAGGAAACAGAACTAGAACAACAGGGAGGCGGGAAAGACCGCTGGTAAGATCTGACATGACAAGCCGAACAGGCAACAGACAAAAAGTATAAATACACTAGGGATAATGGGGAAGATGGGCGACACCTGGAAGGGGGTAGAGACAAACACAAAGACAGGTGAAACAGATCAGGGAGTGACACACACAAAATCCAGCCTACAGGTAGCTGATGCAATTCTATTTTCCTTTTTTTCTCTGGCCTCCATTGATTTAGTTACCCTAATTGTTGCCATTCTACAATGGTAAAAACTTAAATGGACTTTGAACTGACTATGATAGAGACATGAGGTTAAGACATTTGGTTTTCTTAGAGGAGTATTTACACAGCATATTATTTTACCTATTGGTCAAAATATTTGTTTTTGACTGGACACCCTAGTCTCTGTGTGTGCTCCAGGTGCCTTGAGGGAAAGGAATCTGATGTTGTTGGAAGCGCTAACATTTGTACCGAAGTGAAATATTGTGAGAGTTTGACATGTTTACAACTACAGTATGTGGCGGTGATGTTAACCTTGAAGTCCTAAAACAGGAAGCCCGGGGAAGTCCATGACACAAAATCTGCTAAAAAGTGGTGGGATCCTGGTGTAAATCAGTGACACCTCACAACACTTCAAATCCAATCAAATGCCTGGCTTGGGCAGAGCACCAAAGGTGCTCACTAAGGGTATGCTGTTAGGGTATGTTGTTTGTGGTGAACCATAAGACTGTAACAGGAACAAACATAACCTTTTGCAAGGCAAACTGGCGACCTGACTACACGCTGGCATTAGAAGAGATGGGACCTGTCACGCTGAGTGATGGGTTTTCAAAAGCAGTATGTGGCTCCTATCGCAATCTTCTGCTGAAATATAAAAGAAGTACCAGTGACATGGAAAGAACCGGCTGTTTTGTGAGAGAAAGAACAAATTCTAGAGTTAGAATTGAAAGATGTGTGGCAGTTGTCTTGAGAAGTACTAAAAGAGTGTCTGTTCAGGAAAGCACAGAGAGTTCGGCGAGACAAGGCTTATTCAGGAACCCAGCCCCAACTCCAGAGGCAGATGACCAGCCACCATATATAGGAATTCAACTGCTACAAGAGCCAATTTTTGCTGCATCATCGGCTGTAGATGACAACAACAAAAGTTATCACCACATAGTTAAAGTAAGCTCTCTACCTTCAAACAACATAGCTATCTACAGCTAACTTGTCAATGCAATAGGCCATGGAGCTACAGGTTAACTTTTCCTTGATTGTTTGTTTGTTTACTATCCCAGTATTAATCATTACAGTCTTCAAAGCCTTACCATGTTTTTGATTTTGTTATACTCTTTCTTGTGAATTCTATGGTTTTTACTAGATTATTGTGGTTTTTCATGTTGTTTGTCTGTAATTGTTTTTAATGACTTGGTGCTGCCTATCCTGGCCAAGACGCTCTTGAAAAATAGATTTTAAATCTCAATGAGCCCTTCCTGGTTAAATAAAGGTTAAAAAAATGTATTATTTTTTATATAGATTGAAAACAGTGTTGCACAAGTCCTCCAGGCTCACATTTGTAGGCTATATTTAATATTATCCTCAGTTGATCATAGTGACAACTGTAGTCTTGATCATTTATACATAGGTTTTTTTCCCTTGACAATTAAGAAACTCATGAAGCTCATTTTATGTGCACATACTGTACACAAAGTTTATCATTGTAAATGTGTTGCATGATGACAGTCTCAGATGACAGTCTCTTAAAGTATGGTTACAACTCCTTCTCGAACAAAGTCACAGATACTTAGAGGTCCTTTGGAAAGAATAGGTATATGTCTCCAAGTTAATCTCCCAAAAAAACAAAATATTTGATGCAAGTTCCTGGTTTGTCACAAGTTTTATCAAGCATGCACAGAATACTGTTTCTGAGGAGTGTAGAGGATTAGCCAGTAAAAATGTGGACACAATACTGCGACACACCAGTCCCTCAGCACTGAAAGAGGTTTCATGCATCATGGTTGGGCCAAAATAAGATATTTTCACTGACAATCCAGGCTCAGTGTCTGTGTGTCCAGGAACAGTACAATGACAACATTTAAACAGATTGGCGAGTCAGGAGATGAGAAATGCCTCCAGTGGAAGAGGGATATGGAGAGTGATCAGGTCCGGACTGTAGGGGGTGTAGCTTGTCCTGACAACACAACCAACTCAACGATGATCGAATGGTATGTACAGTGCCTTCAGAAAGTATTCACCCCCCTTGACTTTTTCCACATTTTGGGATGTGGGATTAAAAATGATTTAATGGTCATTCTTTGACAATGATCTAAACAAAAATATACTGTAATGTCAAAGTAGAATAAAAAATCTAACAATGTAAAATAATAAAGAAAAATATAACACCAATATATCTTGATTAGATAAGTATTCAATACATGTTAATTCTAACTTCAACTGTGATTACATTTTTCCAAGTCTTTCCATAATCTACCTGGACTGCGCAACATTTGCCCGTTTTATTATTTTCAAAATTCTTCAAGCTCTATCAAGTTGGTTGGCGATCATTGGTAGACAACCATTGTCAAAGATTATAGCCACCCAAGTCATAGTCTGTTCTCTATGGAACACCATCCAAAGTGTAATTAATAACTTCACCATGCTCATCAAAATATTCAAATGTCTGCTTTTTTTCTCATGTTTTACCGATCTACCAATAGGTGCCCTTCTTTGCGAGGCATTGGCAAACTTTCCTGGTCTTTGTGGTTTAATCTGCATTGGAAATTCACTGCTCGACTGAGGGACCTTACAGATAATTGTATGTGTGGGGTAGCTCTTCCTGACAGCCCATCCCCTGAATCCAAAGAGAGACATTTAATCTCAGCAGTGCTGGAATAGTATGCACACAGTGTGGTGTTATACATGGCAACTCTGAGTAGCTGTTCTTTATAAAATATATTTTGTGTCTACAGTATGTATATATGTTTGCTGCATTCATTTAATCAATTTTGAATGTCTTTGCCACAGTTTACAATCATCAGGGCAGCTTAACACTGCCCAGGTCTAGCCCTCTAAACTGAACAATGATCAAATGTGAAAGACCAGCTCAAATCGGTCTTATGTAGCAAAATTGGAAATTGTGTTTTTTTACATTGGATAAAAGTAGAGACTCTGGGCTACAAAATGGTGTATCATACATTACATTTGAGGAACAATGGGAAGTAATTTTGCTTTGAATGTTGATAAACTTGTAGACTCACTTTTGAAAATGGGTTCTGAATGGTTTGGTAATACTACTGGTTGTGACCCAGAGACTCTTGACCATTTATTTTGGGGCTGTTCTTATGTCAGAAGATTCTATTTTAAAATAATCTACTATTAATGTAAATTTAAAAGACTCTGAAATGATGTTGTATTTTGATCCAAGTTATATGGACCCTGATTTAAACTTAATTTTAATATTGTTTTTTTCATCCATGAAAGGAAGTGGGTGTAAACAAATCCCTCTTCACATTGATTGAAATAGAATTCAAATACTGTTTTGAAATGATCAGTAAGTAAAAAAACTAAAAAGCAATATGTACGATAAAATTGAAAATGTATCTAGATATGTAATACCCCTGTCTGTTAGGTTAATGTACTCTTGTTTGTATATTTCAGATTTGTTAATCGTTTTGTTCATAATAATAATTGAAAAATAATTCTAAAAAGCAGTCAGGCACCCAAGATAATTTGCTAGCTATTTCCCAAAACAAATGAGTGAACAGGTCACTGAACATTATTCATCCTCGCAGAGCTGGTTAGGCTGTTATGTTATCCAGAACGTTGGTGACTGCAACTGTGCTGTTAGATTGTCCGTTCATAAATTCAGAGCTTTTCATTCCCGGAACGTTCTGAGCGGACACTGGACCACCCTGACCAAGGAATAGGGTTGATCCGAGCATTCTGGCCTCACAATGGCAGTCAAGCACCCATGATAACTGGCTAACATTGGCTAGCTTGCTAGCTACTTCCAGACACATAATGAGAAAACACTCCACTGACCATTTTAGTTGCTCTAGCAGAGCTGGTTAGGCTGTTTGCATGTTATCAGTTGGCGTTGGTGACTGGAACTGTGCTGCTGGCAAGAATTTAATTATGCCTTTTTGCCAATGTCTACTGACACCTTTCAACCCCGGTTGAATATGGCCATTCATAAATTAATTTGTTATTCTGCGCTCTGGCACACTCAGATGAGATGTTTTGTTACGACATGTAGCTAGCTAGCTAGGTAAACAATGAACCGTAATCCCAACTCATGACGTAACTACCCTGCATGGATTTGCAGGTAGCTAACCAACCAGCTAGCTAACATTAGGCTATAACTAATCAAGCAAATGGTCCGAGATACGAATAATATGATACATGTAATGTTAGCTAGTGAACCAGCCAGGTAATGTTAGCTAGCTAACAGTACACTTTAACTTGAAATGAAACCACTTTCTTTCAAAATGTAAAATGTGTAATGTCTGAAAAGGTATTTAGTGTCATCGATAGACACATCTCCTGTCAGATGCCATGGTTGTCCTTAGTTTTAAGATGTAATCTGGAGACGGGTGTTTTCTCCATCAATTTAGCAATCATACTCAAATTTCACTGATTTCAAAACTTGGTCCTCCAGAAAGTGGAGAGCATACACATAACGTTAGCTAGTGCACCAGCCAGCTAACGTTAGCTAGCTAACAGTACACTTTAACTTGACATTAGGCTTATGCAGTTTTACTATGTGATACATAATAAAAGCTGCGTTCGACAGAATTACCTAGACATACTAATTAGCTCAAATAGACAGAAGCAAGCTATATGGCAGACCAATCCAAACTCATCTCTCGGCATGTCCAGTCCACTCAGTATCTCAGTCAATCATGGCTAGCGGAAAGGTTGCTTGACGTTTTCTGTGGCTTACCCAAGTGGGCTCGAAATTTAACAATTATAATTTTATTTGTCACATGCGCTGAAGACAAGAGGTATGGACCTTAGTGAAATGCTTACTTACGAGCCCCTAAACAAAAATGCAGTTTAAAAAAATACAGATAAGAATAAGAGATAAAAGGAACTAAAGAGCAGCAGTAAAATAACAATAGCGAGACTAGTATATACTGGGGGGGGGTACTGATTCAGAGTCCGTATATGGGGGCACCGGTTAGTTGAGGTATTATGTACAGTTGAAGTCGGAAGTTTACTTAAAATTAGGTTGGAGTAATTAAAACCACTCCACAAATGTCTTGTTAATAACTACCCATCCCGGATCCGGGAGTGTTGTCATCAACTGACATGAATTAGCATAACGCAACGGACATAAATATTACTAGAAAATATTCATGAAATCACAAGTAAAATATATTGAAACACAGCTTAGCCTTTTATTAATCACCCTGTCATCTCAGATTTTGAAAATATTCTTTACAGGCAAAGCAAGACAAGCATTTGTGTAAAATCATCGATAGCCTAGCATAGCATTATGCCTAGCTAGCAGCAGGCAACCTGGTCACAAATCAGAAAAGCAATCAAATTAAATTGTTTACCTTTGATGAGCTTCGGATGTTTTCACTCACAAGTCTCCCAGTTAAATAGCAAATGTTCAATTTTTCAAAAAATATTATTTTTGTAGCCGAAATAACTCCGTTAGTTCTTTACGTTTGGCTGAGAATTCGACCGGAAATTGCGGTCACGACAACGCCGAAAAATATTCAGAATTAGCTCCATAATATCGACAGAAACATGGCAAACATTGTTTATAATCATTCCTCAAGGTGTTTTTCAAATGTCTATTTGATAATATATCAACCGGGACAGGTGGCTTCTTAGTAGGAAAGAGAGAAACAATGGACTCTTGTCTCTTACACAATTTCAGCTGACCACTGACGCAATGTTGACGTTCAGGCTCATTTTTCAAAATAAAAGCCTGAAACTATGTATTGTACACAAGACACATTAGGGAAGCCATAGAAAAAGGAATATGGTTGATATCTCATTCACTGCTCAATAGGGACACATAGGAACGCAGAGTTTTCTAAATAAGAGTCCCTTCCTGATTGTATTTTTCTCAGGCTTTCGCCTGCAATATCAGTTCTGTTATACTCAAAGACAATATTTTTACAGATTTGGAAATTTAAGAGTGTTTTCTATCCTAAGTTGTAAATTATATGCAAATTCTAGCATCTTGTCCTGACAAAATAGCCCGTTTACTTTGGGAACATTATTTTTCCAAAAATGAAAATTGTTCCCCCTAGATTCAACAGGATTTTAACAAACTATAGTTTTGGCAAGTCGTTTAGGATCTACTGTGTGCCTCTTTGCTTGACATCATGGAAAAATCAAAAGAAATCAGCTAAGACCTCAGAAAACAATTGTAGACCTCCACAAGTCTGGTTCATTTTTGGGAGCAATTTCCAAACGCCTGACAGAAGTCTTGGTTGTTGGACCTCATCATCAAAGATGGTCACATCACACCTGTTTCCTCCAGCATCTTCACAAGGTCCTTTGCTGTTGCTCTGGAATAGATTTGCACTTTTCGCACAAAAGTACGTTCATCTCTAGGAGACAGAACGCGTCTCCTTCCTGATCGGTAAAACGGCTGCGTGGTCCCATGGTGTTTATACTTGCGTAGTAATGTTTGTCCAGATAAACGCATTACCTTCAGGCGTTAGGAAATTGCTCCCAAAGATAAACCAGACTTGTGGAGGTGTACAATTTTGTTTGAGGTCTTGGCTGATTTCTTTTGATTTTCCCATGATGTCAAACAAAGGGGCACTGAGTTTGAAGGTAGGCCTTGAAATACATCCACAGGTACATCTCCAATTGACTCAAATGATGTCAATTAGCCTATCAGTAGCTTCTAAAGCTATGCCATAATTTTCTGGAATTTTCCAAGCAGTTTGAAGACACAGTCAACTTAGTGTATGTAAACTTCTTACCCGCTGGAATTGTGATACAGTGAATTATATGTGAAATAATCTGTCTGTAAACAATTGTTGGAAAAATGACTTGTGTCATGCAGAAAGTAGATGTCCTAACTGACTTGCCAAAACTATAGTTTGTTAGTGTGGAGTGGTTGAAAAACAAGTCCTAATGACTCCGACCTAAGTGTATGAAAACTTCCGACTTCAACTGTATATCTCTAGCTTAAACTGACAGATTTGGATGGGGATTTTTTAAATGTAACTTAGATTGGCACACAGGTGTGTCAATAGACTCTGAAGGATTAAAGTCTACCCCCATTGCCAGTGCTGAAGTAGCCATCACAAATCTGAAATTAGATTACTCATCTGTCATGGCTGCTATGATGTGCCGCTTTATGTGCTCAGGTGTCTCTGTGTGGTACATGTCGAAAAACCTGTTTTCCAGTTTGTCCTCTGCTCCTGCTGGCTGCACAGATTTCTCCCCAAGGAAATGCTGAAAAACCTTGTTGTACAGCAAAGAACATTATTCTGTTCTCTTACAGTATATGACAGTCCTTGGGTTCTCAGGCCCCTTTGACTCCAACTCTGTGAGCAACCATGAAAATGTCTCTACAGAGTCAGAGGACATCTTCTTTACCACTAGTCTGACATTGTCCCTGTCAGGACGTTTCATCACCTCACACTGTTGCATGCTCAGGTTCTTCATTATGCTCTTCCTTGTAGCCTTGGTTGCTGTAGTTGTGATATCCAATACAGGAACTGGAACTGGTAGGCGTGACCGCAGCTCAACAACAATTCCCAACCACAACCGACAAAGCAGCCTCCTTCCCCTGTGCCTTACCCCTTTAGAGGAAATGGGATAAAACAAGAAAATAAGCAATAATTATGCATTAAACAGTACTGGTTCAAAGACAACATTGTCATGTTGAAGGTAGAGCGTGGCCTTTGTGTTAATTTAAAGGAGTGACATTTTGAGAGTTGGTCCAACATAATTTCTCAAATAATTAAATACTAAAATGCACAGGAACACAACTGATCAAATCATTCGCAGATTTCACGCATCAGACACTCGTTTTACAAGTCAAATAATACGAGGGCATATCAAATCATATATGGGCAATTAACAGGTAGCCTAGCAGTTACAGCGTTGGGACAGTGAACGGAAGGTTGCTGCTTTGAATCCTGAGCCGACAAGGTGAAAAAATCTGCCTATGTACCCTTGAGCAAGACACTTAACCTTTAATGCTCCTGTTAATCACTTTAGCGTCTGGTAAATGACAAAATATTGTAATATACACACATGGCAATAAAATCGCATGGCCTGCCCCTCACCCCTTCTAGCTGCAACCACCTTCTCTCTATGTCCCCACGTAGTCATACCCCCTCTCTCTCCCTATATCTCTGACAGTTTCAGTCAACTTAGCCAAAAAGATGCTCAAAACACATTTGAGTTAAACACATAACTCACCATTGAACCACGGTGTGGACCTCATTGACAGTCATTCCAATGAGACGCTCGTGGAACAATTACGTTGGATGTAGGCATCGCCATCTCTCTAATCCAACAAAAGTTTCAGTCCCGAAGATAATCGTGTTTTCACTCTTGGCAATTTTCTCATCCAGAATTTAACTTTGACCCGCGGATGATCCAGCAATTCTTTGAGAACCTGATCCTCGATTATTGATATCAGAGGAGAAACTAGTGTCACCATTGATTTCTCCACTTTAATTTCAATAAATCGCACACTGTCGGCCACACTTGATACACTTAACTTTTACCATAGTCAGGGTAGACACGCAAAAACTTCTGTTCAAGCATCGGAGATGTAATGCCTTCATCGACTCTATTTTGTGTATAAAGCCCTCTTCTGGCAAAACAGAATAACATTTTTCTTCCATATTCTTCCACTTTTCTGAAATGTTGCAAACCAGCTAGTATACAGAATATACTTTCTACAAAATGTTGGAAAACAGTGAGGTACCTTAAGCCATTTTTGCAATACAGACTTCTCCAGACCTCCAAGGGAGGCGTGACAATGACGTGAATTTGGAGGCTTGGCAACGTGAGTAACCTTGGAGCAACTTGTCACACACTGCCATATTGACACTGACTTCACAGTCCGCTGTAGGAGTTACCGAGCAAATTAAGGAAAAATCTGCCATTGATTTTAAGGTCTCTCTGTCCTACTTTCCCAACACTCTTTTTTTATATTAGAAAGGTAAAACAAAAATCTTCCACATCAGATAATTCCTGTCTCAGTCTGTCTACCCCGGAGAGCTGGCTGGCTGGTACCAGTGGTACTCTAACAGTGTTTCTGCCTGAGGTGGTCGTGTCTTCTCAGTGTGGAACATTTATGGTCGCTAATGATGTCTCCGTTGGCTGTGGCGTCAGTCCCCTCAGCCCAGTGTAGCCAGCTCGTGGTAAGGGTAAGTTGGCTGAGTTGGTTCTGACAGAGCCATGGGCATCCGATCAGCGCTGTCACAACTGACCCGTGCTGCCCCCTCTTTTTGATCCCCTTCAGATGGCTTGCCAAGCCCATAGCTGTGCCATGGAGAAGCTATGAAGCTTCACTAACACAGTGGAGATAAAGAACATGGTTCTGTATTACACATAGGCTATACACACACACACACACATACTCACACACATTCACTGTCGTAAGGGTAACCCACTTGGGCAGGCCACAAAAGCACTTCTCAATCCTGGGGAGAGAAGATGGAGATGGCACTAAAGAGTTTCATAGACTGTGCTACTCCGAGATAAGATGGTGGTTAGAGTGTTGGGCCAGAATGGTTGCTGGATCAGATCCCCGAGCTGACAAGGTTAAAATCTGTCGTTCTGCTCCTGAACAATGCAGTTAACCCACTGTTCCCCGGAATACTGTAATTGTAAATAAGAATTTGTTCTTAACTGACTTGCCTGGTTTTATAAAGGTAACATTTACACTTGAAGGCTTGAAGGCTACACATTTTCCCAACCATCCAACAAGAGAATGACTCTGGTTGCACATTGAGTTATTTTAAGGTTTCCATCAAATATGGTATTCCCTCTCACTCATGTCTAATCAAGCACAATTTCTCTCCTAGTTCGGGCGGCGTTCGGCGATCGACGTCACCGGCCTTCTAGCCATCGCCGATCCACTTTTTATTTTCCATTGGTTTTGTCTTGTCTTCCCTCACACCTGGTTTCAATTCCATCAATTACATGTTGTGTATTTAACCCTCTGTTCCCCCCAGGTCCTTGTCCGGAATTGTTTCTTGTAGTGCTTGTGTACGTTATGCTGGTGGATACTGGGTTTTGTTTGACCCGTTCATTGATTGTTCTGTTTACAGTGGTTCTGTTTTTTAAATGACACCGTTGTAAATCAGTTTTCACTCTCCTGCGCCTGACTTCTCTGCCGCCAGTACGCATCCCATTACATGCTTTTGTTTTCAAATCCCCTCCTCTGCTCTCCTTTCTTGGCCCTTGGTGCAAATGTAGAGCCCCTCTTATTGTTTCTAACTAAATAAATAGCAGGCAGGTGAGCAGCACTAAAATGTTTACACAGACTCAAATGCAAATGCCTTTTTCAACATAGCCTTCCTCTCCTTGGAGAACAGTTGGCCACATTCATAACTAAATATAAGTATTAAAAGGAAATTGTTTTTCTTTGCAGCCGGAGTATTGGTTTCCCACTTCAGCATTTATTGAAACAGAGAGGCTCTCAAATAGATAGGTACACATTTTTTTTAAATGAATTCAAAGTAAACAATGTTGTCTGTGTTGATTCAATCTTATATGAGTACTTGGTGTCTCTGTGGAGCACCATAGCTTTTCCCTTGCTGCTAACGGTATAGGATGGCTGCTATGAGAGGTAAACAGAGGTAGAGGAAGGGGGAGGATAGATTATCCTGGATACTCTTCACTGTAGTACCTCCCTCCTCCTTGGCTGATGAAGCCCCTGTCACATATCCCTTTGTCTCTGCTCGTCCCTCTTGCGTCACTGCCCTCTTATATAAGGCCAGAGCAGTTACCAGATCTGCTGCTTCAGATTGTGACTATCACCCTGAAGCACTCACATCTGTAGCCATGAAATGCTTTGAAAGGCTGATCATGGCTCAGATCAACATCATCAACCCAGAACCCTTGGACCTACTCCAATTCGCCTATCGCCCCAACAGAGCCACAGATTACGCAATCTCTTTTGCAATGCACACTGTCCTCTCCCACCTGGATAATAGGAATACCTATGTGAGAATGTTGTTTATTGACTACAGCTCAGCGTTCAACACCATATTGTTCTGCAAGCTCAACACTCATCACTATACCCTACTCAGGACCCTGAGACTGAACACCTCCATCTGCAAATAGATCCTGGACTTTCTGATGGGTCACCCCCAGGTGGTGAGGGTAGGCTACAACACATCTGCCACTCTGAACCTCAACACGGGGACATGTCAAGGGTGCGTGCTTAGTCCCCTCCTGTACTCCCCATTCACCCACGACTGCATGGGCGTGCACGACTCCATCAGAATCCTTATTTTACTGATGACGCGTTGGTGTTAGGTATGATCGATGATGAGATCGCTTAGATGGAAGAGGTCAGTGACCTGGCAGTTTGGTGCCAGGACAACAACCTTTCCCTCAACATCAGCAAGATAAAGGAGCTGATCTCATACACACGCACTCTCCACACACATACACGTGGATTTTGTATTGTAGATATGTGGTAATAGAGTAGTGGCCTGAGTGCACACATAATGTATTATGAAAATTGTTATGACATGTACTGTCATGTAATATTTTGAATTGTATATAACTGACTTAATGTTGCTGGAACCCTGGAAGAGTAGCTGCTACCTTGGCAACAGTTAATTAATGGGGATCCTTAATAAATACCAAAAATACAAATATGCTGCTGCTACTGCTTATCATTTATCCTGTTGCCTAGTCACTTTAACCCTACCTACCTCAATTACCTCGTACCCCTGCACCTCGACTTGGTACTGGTACCCTGTACAGCCACGTTATCGTTAGTCTTTGTATATTCATTCCTTGTGTTCTCTATTATTAATCTTATTTTTTCTGTGTATTGTCAGGAGGGCATTAAGTAAGCATTTCACTGTTAGTCTACACCTGTTATTTATGAAGCATCTGAAAAATAAATTGTGAGTTGATTGATTTGATTTGACTGCCATCTGGATAGTTGGGGGTTGTCCAAAATATCACTTCCCAACAGCAAACACACACTAGCCACTGAATCACATTTTCATTGTGTGACATAAACAAACAATTTGTAGTAGTATTTCAGACATTTATTTCATTTGTTGATGTTTGGGGACATGATCCTGCGAACACTTTGTCCCAAGCAACAGAGAGACCAGTGAGCCGACATCCCTGGCTTGGTCGAGATACTGTTGCTGTTGCTGCTGATGTGATGACTCTGTGTGAGACTAAAGCTTTCCCCTTGATGGAGTTTTTTCATTGGAAAAGGTGTCCCCCATAATATCAGTCTCTGTTTCATTGTCATAATACTCCTCACATTGGTCCTGATGTACTGTCATCAATCAATCAATAAATCAATAAATCAATAAATCAATCAAATGTATTTATAAAGCCCTTTTTACATCAGCCGATGTCACAAGGTGCTATACAGAGACCCCGCCTTGAACCCCAAACAGCAAGCAATGCAGATATAGAAGCACGGTGGTTAGAAAAACTCCTAGCCACTACTCTACTGAACTCTACTCTACCCTACTCTTCTGTACCCTACTGTACGGCACTCTACTGTACTGCACTCTACTGCACTCTACTGTAGTCTACTCTACTTTACCCTTCTCTAATGGACTGTACTTACCTCTACTGCACTCTACCCTACTCTACTATACCCTACTCTACTATACCCTACTCTTGTACTCTACTGCATTGCACTTTAATGTACTCTACTGTACTGTACTCTACTGTACCCTACTCTACTGTACTCCACCCTACTCTATTCTTCTCTACTGAACTCTACTCTACCCTACTGTTGTCTACTGTACTCGACCCTACTCTACTCTACTCTGCTCTGCTCTGCTCAGCTCTACCCTACTCTATTGTACTCTACTCTACTCTGCTCTACTGAACCCTACTCTACCCTACTCTACTCTGCTGAACTCTACTCTACTCTACTCTGCCCTACCCTACTCTGCTGTACTGTACTGTACTGTACTGTACTGTACTGTACTGTACTGTACTGTACTGTACTGTACTGTACTGTACTGTACTGTACTGTACTCTACTGAACTCTACTCTACTGTACTCTACTCTACTCTACTCTACTCTACCTTACTTTACTTTGCTCTACTCTACTGAACTCTAATCTACTATACCCTACTCTACTGAACTCTAATCCAGTCTATGATACTCTAGTGTTCTGTATTGTACTGTACTGTACTCTACCGTGATCTCCTGTGCTGTGCTGTGATGTCCAAAATTGTGAAACATGAGGAAAATTACATTCATATCCATAATTATTTATTTCTGTGTAGTACAGATCAGAGCCCCATGATGTAAATCCATTACCTTAATTCCATTACCCGGTGTAAATCCACTTCACTTACTGTAGTTCAGTAACTAAAAGAGATGTTTTCAAACTCAAGGTGCCGTGTCATAGCTGACACTCCATTCTTTCAGCAGACATCTGTTATATACAGCTGAGTGGAGTTTGGGGAGAAGTGTGTATTACCTTTGAGCAGATCAGATGTGAACAGATCGGATGAGTTAAGCCTAGCATCATGTCACCATCATTATAGTACACTGACATTTACTGATATGGCAAATATGCATGTTGTATCTGGTGCAGGGCAGTCACTGGATTTATTCAAATCAGATAAATTAATAGATGGAAATATGTGTAATATTAATTTATAACTATTGGTTTCTCAACAACCTCCCCGCCCACTCTCACAACACTATCAACAGTGTGTGAACAACAGCCTAAAAGCTTACATAAATCCACCTTCAACACGTTTCATCCATATTGAAGGAAATGATGTCGCCCTGTGGCTCCCCGGGGCTATGAGGAATCATCTGGTGTTTAGACAAATGCAGGATGCAGAATACTGTACAGCGCTGCACATTTATTTCAATGTATTTAGCTGTAAGATCGTGACATTATAGTAGTCATTTGCAGAGCACGGGAATTGTGTTAGCCACCTCATGGGCCTGCCTGGGGTCCTGTCACAACTCACAGCAGAGGGAGCAGAGAGGGACTTTCTCATGCCCTGCACAGCATCTCTATCAGTCGTGCCTAGAGAATATCAGCAAGGTCAATCAGGATCGATAACTGAGCCCTGTGTCAAGCTGCAAGACATCTTTTGATAGGTGTCTGCATGGTGTGAAGGATCCAGTTCACGTTGTTTGAAAATACCCTTAAACACACATTTGACCACTCTACTTGATTGAATTCCGATAAAGAGCTACTTTAATTCTCACCCAGTCTCTCTCCCTTGCTCTCGCCCCCACACAATTTCACACTCTTGTTTTTCTATTTCTCTCGCTCTCACTCTCGCTCTCTCTTTTTATCTCTCTATTTTACCTTTACTCTCTTGTATCTCCTTTTTTCCACGTAACACTCTCCCCCTCTTTCTCCCCTCTTTCTTTTAATAGATTCCTGTACCCCTAGTAGGCTCTGTTTTACATTGAAACTCCTTGCCTCTGTTACTTTGCTGATGGTTTTGTTGGAGAGGGACAAATTACATTACCCTCTGTGATATACCTGATGGCTAACAGCCCATTCTTCAGAATCAGAAAATACCCTTGAAACAGCTTCCTATCAACTTGTTGTTTAACAAAATGGACAAATTGTCCATCTTTGTAGTTGGGTGCCTGCTTATCTTTGCCCTTTCCATTCTTATAACATTGCGTTTGTGTGCGTGTTTGTGTGGTGTGTGCGTGTGTGGTTGTAATGTGTGTGTCTCGCATGCATGCGTGTTTTCTTACGTGTGTGTATGTACAGTGCCAAAGATCTACACATCCCTTGCACAGTCTTCACATGTTGTTGACTTAAAATTAAGTCTAAAAACTGATTCAATTTTTTTCCCTATAGATCCACACAACCTACTCCACATTTTCAAAGTAAAAGAAAATTATAGAAACCTTTCAAATTAAATAAAAATAACACAAATGTCTTGATTGCACATGTCTTCACACCCCAGAGTTAGTACTTGGTGGAAGCACCTTTGGAAGCCATTACAGCGGTGAATTGTTTTGAATAGATTCTACCAACTTTGCACAACTCTTAGGGCAACATATATCCATTGTTTTTGTCAAAATTGCTCAAGCTCAGTAAATTTGGTTGGGAATCATTGATGGACAGCAATATTCAAACATTGTCTCTGATTTTCAAGCAAATTAAAGTCAGGACTGAAACTGGATCTATTGGAAAGCCATTCTGTTGTGTCTTTGGCATTAATATTTGCATAATCCTCCCGCTGAAAAAAACAACTCCAACTTTCAGAAAACAGAGGCATGTGTTTCTCTAACTTTTTACCTGGGCTTGGCTCCTTTCAGCCTTGTTGCAAACAGAAATTATGATTTAGATGGGATTTTTATGATACAGGGTTCTTATTTTTACTTTGTGATACAGGCCAGTAATGTGGAGTGAAGTCAATGTTGTTGATCCTTGCATTTTCAAGTATTGTGCTGGTAGCATCATGTTATGGGTATGCTTGTCAGGGTCAAAATAAATATGAAAGAGCCCAGTGTCACGCCCTGGTCATTATATTTTGTGTTCTTGGTATATATTTGGGTAGCCAGGGTGTGACATGGGTTTATATGTTGGGTTTTCGTATTGGGGTTTGTAGTAATTGGGATTGTGTATGATTAGGGGTGTGTCTAGTTAGGCTTGGCTGCCTGAGGCGATTCTCAATTGGAGTCAGCTGCTTATCGTTGTCTCTGATTGGGAACCGTATTTAGGCAGCCTGAGTTCGCGTTGTATTTTGTGGGTGTTTGTACCTGTCTCTGTGTTAGTCACCAGATAGGCTGTAATTAGTTCACGTTCCGTTTGTTGTTTTCTTATATCAGTTATTTCATGTACCGCGATATATTTCATTAAAGTCATGAGTAACCTACACGCTGCATTTCGGTCTGACTCTCTTCATTCAACAGACGAATGACATTACAGAAACACCCACCACTCACAGACCGAGCAGCGTGTGAACTGGCAGGATCTGAAGGAGGACGTTATGGACAGCAGAAGCAGGGATTATACGACGTGGGAGGAAATCGACAGGTGGGCGGCCGACCCAGAGCGAGTGCAGGAGCCTGCCTGGGATTCCCTACAGCAATGCGAGGAGGGCTATAGACGTATGGATTCGAGAAGGAAAGCACGGCTATACAGAGCGAAAACGTAAAGTAACGGGGGAAAGCGCAGAGAGAGAGTGGCTGAGTCAGGAGTCAGACCTGAGCCTACTCTCCCTGTTAATCGTGAAGAACAGTTGCAGTGGGAGAGACTGCACCATTTGGAGATTTGGACATGGGAGGAGGAATTAGACGGTAAAGGACCCTGGGCGCAGCCGGGAGAATATCGCCGTCCCAAGGAGGAAATAGAAGCAGCTAAAGCGGAGAGGCGCAGGTATGAGGAAGCAGTACGGCGACGCGGTTGGAAACCGGAAAGTCACCCCAAAAAATGTATT
The DNA here is from genome assembly GCF_021184085.1 of Oncorhynchus gorbuscha. Classification (NCBI taxonomy): domain Eukaryota; kingdom Metazoa; phylum Chordata; class Actinopteri; order Salmoniformes; family Salmonidae; genus Oncorhynchus; species Oncorhynchus gorbuscha. The sequence goes on along the minus strand of NC_060178.1, from coordinate 72,975,433 downwards.
GGGGGGGGCCTAGAGGGGAGAGTAGTTATGCCAGGTAGGAGACCTGCGCATACTCCCTGTGCTCACCGTTGGGCTAGAGAGACCGGGCAGGCACCGTGTTATGCTATGGAGCGCACGGTGTTTCCAGTGAGGTTGCACCTGCGACACATACCAGCCCTTCCTATTGGCCGGGCTAGAGTGGGCATCGGGCCAGGTAAGCTTGGGCAGGCTCGGTGCTCAAGAGCTCCAGTGCGCCTGCACGGTCCGGTCTATCCAGAGCCACCTCTACACACCAGTCCTCCGGTAGCAGCTCCCCGCACCAGGCTTCCTGTGCGTGTCCTCGCGCCAGTACCACCAGTTCCAGCACCACGCACCAGGCCTCCAGTGCGCCTCGCGTGTTCAGCGCAGCCAGAGCCTTTCTCCTCTCCTGCGCTGCCGGAGTCTCCTGTCTATCCAGCGCCGCCAGTGCTCCCAGTCGGCCCAGCGCGTCCAGTGCGCCTCGCCTGTTTAGCGCAGCCAGAGCTTTTCTCCTCTCCTGCGCTGTTGGAGTCTCCCGCCTGTTTAGCGCAGCCAGAGCCTTTCTCCTCTCCTGCGCTGCCGGAGTCTCCTGTCTGTCCAGCACCGCCAGTGCTCCCAGTCTGCCCAGTGCTCCCAGTCTGCCCAGTGCTCCCAGTCTGCCCAGCGCCGCCAGTCGGCCCAGCGTCAACAGACAACCTGAATCATCCAGTTCCACCAGCCAGCCAGGATTTACCGGAGCCTACTACCTGCCTGAGCTTCCTCTCAGTACTGAGCTTCCTCTCAGAACTAGGCTTCCTCTCAGTACTAGGCTTCCTCTCTGTACTGGGCTGCCTCTCAGTACCGGGCTTCCCCTCAGTACTGGGCTGCTTCGGTCCCGGGCTGCCCCTCTGTCCCGGGCTGCCCCTCTGTCCCGGGCTGCCCCTCTGTCCCGGGCTGCCCCTCTGTCCCGAGCTGCCCCTCTGTCCTGAGCTGCACCTCTGTCCCGAGCTGCCCCTCGGTCCTGAGCTGCCCCTCAGTTATGTGGGGATCAGGGTGAGGACTATTAGGCCATGGTCGGCGGAGAAAGTGGATTATCCCAGGACACGAAGGAGAGGAAATAGGACATTAATGGAGTGGGGTCCACGTCCCGAGCCAGAACCGCCACCATGGACAGACGCCCACCCGGACCCTCCCTATGCTCTTGAGGTGCGTCCCAGAGTCCGCACCTTAGAGGGGGGGGTGGTTCTGTCATGCCCTGGTCATTATATTTTGTGTTTTTGGTATATGTTTGGGTAGCCAGGGTGTGACATGGGTTTATATGTTGTGTTTTCGTATTGGGGTTTGTAGTAATTGGGATTGTGTATGATTAGGGGTGTGTCTAGTTAGGCTTGGCTGCTTGAGGAGATTCTCAATTGGAGTCAGCTGCTTATCGTTGTCTCTGATTGGGAACCGTATTTAGGCAGCCTGAGTTCGCGTTGTATTTTGTGGGTGTTTGTACCTGTCTCTGTGTTAGTCACCAGATAGGCTTTAATTAGTTCACGTTCCGTTTGTTGTTTTCTTATATCAGTTATTTCATGTACCACGATATATTTCATTAAAGTCATGAGTAACCTACACGCTGCATTTTGGTCTGACTCTCTTCATTCAACAGACGAACGACGTTACACCCAGGTTAACCTAACCCTGGGATAGTTTTATTTTCAGCAGGACAATTATACAAATTGTAATACCAAAGACACTGTCGTCGTAAGGAGGAGACCAAGGCGCAACGTGGTAAATTCTTCTTTAATTCAAATAAAAAACACTAAACAAACTATCAAAACTAACCGTGAAGCTAATATGCGTAGTGCAGACAGGCAACTAAACATAGACCAAGAACCCACAAAATACCCAAGGAATATGGCTACCTAAATATGGTCCCCAATTAGAGACAACGATAAACAGCTGCCTCTGATTAGGAACCAATTCAGGCCACCATAGACCTACATATACCTAGACATACAAAAACCCCTAGATATATAAAACCCCCTAGACAATACAAAACCTAACATACCCACCCTAGCCACACCCTGACCTGACCAAAATAATAAAGAAAACTAAGATAACTAAGGTCAGGGCGTGACAGACACACCACAGTGGCTTTCCAAGAAGTGGGGAGTATTCCTGAATTGTCCAGAAGTGTATCTGCTGGAAAATAGAGAACATTTTTTAATATTACTGTCCATCAATGCCTCCCAAACAAATGTACTGAGCAATGAATATATGTTGCCCTAAGAGAGTGATAGAATCTTATTCAAAATGATTCACAGCTGTAATGGCTGCAAAAGGGGCTTACGCCAAGTATTCACTCTGGGGTTTTAAGACATACACAAACAATTCATCTTCATTGTTAAAGTTTAAATAACTTGAAAAATTTTCTCTATTTTTTTTTACTTTGAAAATGTGAAGAAGGTTGTGTAGATCGGTAGGGGGAAAAATACAAACAAATTTAAGGCATACTGGATCTAATACTGTTTCAGTCAAGTGCCCTGGGTGTCATCCATTGGTTTTTATTTGCTATGTGAAGCTACTGTATCGTGTATTAGCTGTGTGGTTACTGTGGGTAGGTTTAATCAGGCAGGAGTGCATAAAAGATGCCTTTGGAGCAGTTATAGTTTCTTTGATCTCTGATGCAAACCTAAAATGAGAGCTACAATCAGTCAACAATAGTTTGCCTACTTGCTGCTTGTGAAGAATGAACTCTGCATCAAACTTCTTATATTCCACTTGATTTGTACCCTCAATGGAACCCACTGTACAAAACCTGTACCTGCATAGCGCAACCTCGTAGATGTAAAGTCCCCTGTATAGAGGATCTGCGTGGTTCTGGTACCGGGTCCGCTTGACATTTCCACTTATAAATCAATCTGTTGTACACCGCAGATTAAAATAGCTTGCATTGAACAGTAGCCCTGGTTCTCATAGACTGAGGAGTGTGCTGTAACTCTTCCGCATGTGTGACATAGGATGTGTAATCTGACACCACTTAAAGCTTGGATGTCCCTACTACCATTTAATTTGCTCTTCCGACTGTCCATCAACTCCTGTCTGAAACCCTATGCCACAGCACATACCTGGAATCCTTACATTGTAGCGCAGCAGGAGAGAGTGGTTTTGTCACTCGAGCACATCCAGAGATTGATTTATAGCTACATCAATCAAAGTAATCTTAAATAATTCATTACATTTCATACACAAAAACCCTTTATGTTAGTTTTAGACAGACAAGATTAATATGAGATGAAAGGCAGGTTCCTAACGAGTTCAGGAAGCCAAGCTAAAGCTCTGCATGAAGTTCACAGCAGTGGGGGCCGATGTTTTGATCAAGTGACCTTTAGAAAATATGCACATTTTCTCTAATACTAAACATACAAATATCTATTTTACAGTTATAAGGAAGATGAAATATTATAGTTGTTTTATCATTTAATTATTAATAGTTTTGTTGAATAGGAAATACATCATATAAAATGGATCACATTTTCATATTTTTGTGTCCTCAAAAGTAACTACACCTAAGCAATTTATAATAATTTTTACCAGAAAGGTGAGATTTTCTTGTAGTATGCAGCATTACTAGTTATTGTTTATGACTCTCCTGGCTCTACATTTTAGATGATCTTTTGTTACATTTAAGAGGTTTTAATCTCCAACTAACCGTCCCAATACCCAACTCTAGCCTTCAGCTATGAGCTTAACCTTTGTGAAGGAGGTTGGGAAATGTCAGCAGCGTAAAAACTGTTAGCGATCTCAATTTGCAATGGCATTTCCTCAAGTCAAGGTGGCAGGAGCTGTGGGGCCCCCGGGGGATTGGTTTGCGCGGTATTTGGCTTTTACACAGGTTGACTGAGCTCATGTATGTACAGTATGTGGACGGCTCACTCTCTCCCCAGCTAACAATTCTAGGGAGAGAGTCTGTTACCTGTAATGTCTCCCTGATGTTTCTGTCCAGTTTTCCATTAGTTAGGGGAACATTCTATGCACAGTATGTTATCAAAAATCTCCTGGGGACCTATTTAGCATGTTTTAGTGTTTAAAGTTAGGAAAACATTCCCTTAATGTCAATTAGAACTTACCCAGAATGTTGTTACTCATGCACTCATGGCAGCCAATATTCCTGATCTGGGCACGTTTCATTGGCAGGTTAAAATAATATTCCTGTGACCAGTTTCTGGACGTCACACCAAGCATCACACCAACGTCACACCAAACATAAAACATTAATATTGAATATTCGGAAAACATGGTAACCACGTTCTGGTTGACGTTAAGGGACTGAAACAGTCCTTGCACATCACTGGGATATTCCTATGAAGATGTTAGGTAATGGCCTAATGAGACTCTTAAGGAAACATTCTCTAAAGGTGTAGGCATGTTTGTTGTTAGCTGGGCCTCTCACACTTTTCTCTCTTGCTCGGTCTCCCTCTTTCTCTCTCTCACTCCTCACTCCCTCACTGTCCCTATCCTTGTCTCTGTATGTTTTTCCCCACGTCTCTCTAGCTCACCCTGCCTCTCTCTCTCTCCCTTTTCTCTCTCTCCTTGGCATTGAATAGCCAAGGACCTAACCTTTCACGCTCATGGTGACTAACTTCATGTCAAAGCCTTTCTATGAATGACCTGATGGGATAAAAAGAGCCTGTATTGACCTTATCCCTCTGCCAACTGGAGGAAGAAATTAGATGTTTTTGTCCGACTACCCAATTGCAATATTTTTGAAAGGCAATTGAAAGTGTTTATGGGAGAGCCAGTCAGTCAAAGATAGGTTTTTATGCACTGTAGATTTTGAGAATACCCTGTTTGATCTTATTACGGGAGGATGTATGCTTTCGGTATTAAAAATGGAAGAATGATGCGAGCAAGGAGCCAGATCTTAATGTTGTCAAATCCGCCAAACAAAGGAACACATATCAACGGGGACAACAAACACAGCAGAAAGGGAGTAGATGCAAGGGCATAGGAGACCTTTATTTATACAAATTAGTCACCAGATTCATTGAGGGACTTTTATTTTGAAAAGTCCTTAGATCCTGGATCTTCACCATACATTTTGACCAACAAGATTGTCCGCTTCGTAGGCGTGGGCCTACAGTATATAGAGCAGCAGTAGTAGCCTCTGCCAAGTCCCCAACAACAGGATGTTCCGGTTTTCAGGGGAAATGGAAAGTGAGCCTGTGACTCGACATCCTCTTTTGGAAGTTAATAACGTGACACGCCATCTTAACTCCTCCACATTTACTGGATTGGTTGAATAACGCAGAAGAGAACCTCCCCTGACAGTTTTTTTTTCTTCTTGTGAAGACCAGTATGTAGGGGATCTAGTTTCGGGCGTTTCTTTTATGCCTGCTACGTTAGGTTACAGCAGTAGTAACAACCTGATATAGGGGAAGTGAGAAAAATACTAGGAAATGAATCAAACAGTAGAAGAGAAAGAGTACAAAATGGTTGTTTAACTGAATACAACAACATAAACAGTCACACTGGTATTTAGTACAGTATGAATGGCCATGGCCCTAACACTGTACCAGGGTAAGTGCATCTCTGCAAGGCTCTCGTTAGTCTTGTAAATTTGCCAATTTTTAAGTTAAGATTTGTCAGTGTCCTTTTCTCAAAAGTCACTAGAAATGAACATGTAAAACATGTTTTTCAAAGCAAAATGCCCCCCCCCCAAATGTCAGAGTCACTCCTATGCCCCTGAGTGGATGGTCTCAAAGATATTGTCTGCATAAATGTCTGCTGACGCCATTCAATTAACTCCCCCTGACCCCCACCTCCCCTCCCACACCTGCCTCCCCCATTCAACACCTGCCATTGCCACTGGTGGTCATCCACTACATCCCAGCAGCACACTCTGAACCTTTCCCTCTTCACCACCCTCCCCCATGTATCTTCTGTGCCACTGTGTCAAATTGAACGCCGTCTCTCCATCCCTGGGGCACTACAGACTCCTCCCCAACCTCTCTAAAGTGCCAACAGTTAATTTACTCTATGCGCTGTTAGTATGTAAATCAAATTGTCAAAGGTTTATTTATACCTGTAGTTTTCCATGTACACCAGCTGATATCTCAAAGTGTAGGGTAGGGAACCCAGTAGGACCCCAAACAGCAAACAATGACCGGTGTTAGCTGTAAGTGGTGGCTTTACTTGGTGCAGTTTAGCTTCAGGCCATGAAGTCTGAATACTGCTTGTTTATACAAGAAAACATGGAGTGAGGGAGGGAGAGAATGAGGTACCGGGTGGTGGTTTTGGATGTGACCTTTCGGCAGCAAGTGTTGGTGGCTGAATGGCTAAATGCCATTTGTAAATGTTTCTAAATCTTTAAGTAAGGAATGTGGTTATGGGAGAGAAAAAGTGACAGCTTTGCTCCTTTATTGATCAAGGCAGACCAGTTTAAAAAAACACTACATTCTCAGGGGTGTTTATACAAGAAAACAAAGAGGGTTCTGTTTAGAAAATTCCTACGTCTTAAATGTCTTTGTGTAGCATTATGGGTTATAATCAGCATGCTGCCGGACATGCCTAGAATAAGATTATGAACCTCCAACAGTACATACAAGGTCAATCCCTTTACAGGACCAATCCACTGTTGTACCTGCAGCAAAAAAGCCTTCAATAATGTAATAAACAAGCTACTTGACATATCAAATCGTTACCTTCAGAATGTCAATGCATGGAGTGACCTCAAGGTGTTCGCAGAACTCACTCTTCAATCCTTCATGTTGATTGAGTGATTACCCAGAGTTCTTATCCTTCTGCATGCTTGTTTGGGCTTCATGAATATTCCTGGCACGGAACGACTCTGTCGGGAACGCGGCTATTTCCCTGTTTAAAGCGACAGCCAGAGAGGGATTTAATGCTGACTAGAGGCTGTTTCAGTGGCAGAGTTAGGGCTGGGCGATATGGCCTAAAAATCTAGATACTTTTCAAACTTATGGGCGATTCACGGTATATAACAAAAATGTATTTTTAGAACTTTTTTTCTAAATAAGCTTTGTTGCAGGGTTAAAGGTCAATACACTGCATTTCAAACAGTCGGGAATAATCAATGGAATTCAGGGCATGTCAAATTATACCTATGCTAAATATAATTATTTCACAACCATAGGACCCAGTAATAATGTAATTATTTTATTAAAACAGTTTAACCTGCTTTTTCTTTGACAATGTCCTTTTTTTGTTAACCAGATCTATGCACATCCACATCCACTAATAATGATGAACTGTAAGAATCAACGCTGGTAGAGACGAGAAGCAGGTACAGGGAGTGAACATTTAATTATCAACGGAGATGGAACGGGACAGGACAGCGTATGGACATGAACACATAAAGACATTAATGCATAAACAGGGAACGAACGGGGGAGCAGACAGTTATAGACGGGGCAATCAACAAAGGGAAGGAGTCCATATGAGTCCAATGAGCGCTTCTGCACGTAATGATGGTGACAGGTGTGCGTAACGAAGGGCAGCCTGGCGCCCTCGAGCGCCAGAGAGGGAGAGCGGGAGCAGGCATGGCACAAACTTAATTCAGCAGGCATTATAGAAAATGAACACAGGTCTCATACACACTCTCTAAAGCACAAGGCCACCTGCGAGTGAGTAGTAGGCTAATCTTTATATTTCAAGTCTAGCCAACTTGGATGTCTTTGCATGCTCACAAGGTACAAGAGTTGAACTGTTATGAATAGTCTCTCCTGTCCATCTCCAACTGTTTGAACAACATAGCCTGTTCACTTTGTTTAGGTATGGAAATCAAGTGGCCTACCTGGATAAGAAGATGCTTATTTCTCAAAATGAGAACCAGTTACCTATTCCTTATATAAATGCATATTTCTATGCTCATTTATAAAACAGACTACACAGCTAGCACATAACAGTCTGTGGCTAACTGCTACTAGCAGTATGTGACGGGAAAAACGGAGCATTCATTTTACGCAGCATGTTCTTTGATGCTCTCGTTTTAGTAGGGTCTGCTCTATTCTATAATTTGGGAGTTGAGAAATTGAAAGGGTACCATTAGATACGTTAAGTTGTTGTCTATTACATTAAAATAATGTCTCTAAGCGTATTGATGTACATGTGACCAATTCTGTTGACCAAAACCTCAAATGCAAATAGTGTTGTCATAGAGGAAGAAGTTATATTTAGTCTTTGTTGTGAGTGGCAGGGAGAGGGTCTTGATGTCTCTGTGCGAGTAGGAAGGTACACAGTGCACACAGTACAGAAGGAGCGAAAGAGACGTGACCAAAAACACAGAATGCTCACAAAAACAAACAAAAAAATAAAACATCTAATTTCAAACACGGGGCAAACACACACACACACACACACACACACACACACACACACACACACACACACACACACACACACACACACACACACACACACACACACACACACACACACACACACACACACACACACACACACACACACACACACACACACACACACACACACACACACATACATACATACACACACAAACACTCTCACGCAATCACTATCGCTCATACACACACCAACACACTGAAAAGTAAGAGAGTTGCATGGCCTCTTTCCCTTTCTGTAGGTTCTGATTACATCACTAGTGTTAACGTAGGAGTATGATAAGACGGGTGTCTATGTTCAGCCCAGAATTGTGGTCCAAGCAGCCAGGTGGTATGTGTTACCTCTGGAGCCATGCAGTCACATTCCGGATCCCAGGCTGCTGGGGTCACATGGGCACGGTATGCCTCCGATTCAGCACGGAGCGTCCATCTGCCATGGTTCTACAGCGAGCAGTGTGTTTGTATGTTTGTGTGTGTCAGTCAGTGGGAGCCAGACGCTGTCTACCCGCTCACTGTGACCAAGCCTGTGTTCCAGAGCCTATATTTTTACAAGGTAAAAAAAACAGGGAACGAAGTTCCTACTCTGGATTTCCCCATGTTAGAGTGTTGACAACCACACCACACAGTGAAAGCCCACAGAGCCAGTCCCACCTGTAGTAATGGATTACTGGATAGCAAATGTACTGTAGATCAACCAGCAATTCGAAGCACTGTTCAGAAATCCAAAATTCTAAAGTTCACACCGACACTTTTAAAAGGAATTGAAAACAAACTTAGAATTAAAGTCCTGTGCCAAACTCAACTGGGACTCAACATTCCAATAATTTACCTCATTTTAGTTTGAATAGCTGCATGTGTTCCCATAATGACTGGATTACAGCTATTTGAATGATAATGCTCCCCTACCATGCTCTTCAAATGTTTTGAAACCCATTAATGTTTCTGTAGTTTACTCTGCTCTTTAACTATATCCCAAATGCACTAATGTGAGCCAAACAGATCTAAAATGCTGTGACAACAAAAAAACATGTTTTATCTTGCAAAGTCAGTGACAACAAGTAAGAGTTACATTATTTTGGATATGTTGACAGAAATCTTGTACAAGCTTAAAAAGTTGAATAATTGTTTGCATTGCGTAAAGCCTATGGTTGCTATTTAAATGATCCCAAGTGTTTAATGATGCATAACAATTTGACTGTGACGATGTAGGGCTTCATATGTCTTTTAAGTGCTTCTTTGTGCTTAATTAAGTTGATTGCATTAGTTAATAGTTTTATGGTGGATCTGTTGTGTGTGGCCACCAGTAGGACAGCCATCTCATAAGAAAAACATTGATTCAGTTCTGCAAACACACATCCCCTGTCCACAGTAGTTGCATGTTATTTGTTCTTCAGTGTGGCCTCCTGACTTTAATACTTGGCAGGCCAAGCTCACATTGAGGTGTTTACTTCTCAACGTGTACTCATAATCACCCAAAGATACATTGCATACTTGGTATTCTGGCAAGACCATACAGTATCTTTGATCACGTTGTTTGAATTGCAGGCTTGCTGTAGCACGCTACGCTTTATGCTGCATGTTATTTTGGGGGGTGAGAAATTGGGGATGATTCAGCTGATGAATGTCTCCTTCACTTCACTGGTCCCTGACAGATCCTCAGTCCTCAGCCATAATGCCATGCCCCCCCCCCCTCTCTCTCTTTCTCCCCCAGTGCAACAATGTTTTGTTGTTCCCCTTGGCATATTGCCGTTCTCTTCCCTGGGTTTGGGCGCGGCATTGGAATATGGCAGTGTGTCATAGGCAAGGTGGGCCAAAAACACAGCTGTCATCCTTTAGTGTACTGTCGCTACACAGAATAATAACTGTTGTTAAAATAATGATGCATCCATTTTCTGTCCATGTACAATACAGTGCAACATGTTTCAGTGTTATAACAGCAGTATTGACTCTGAATTGGGTCGTTGATTATGCACAACTGTGTCAAAGTAATAGTTGTTCTGTTGTTCAAGAAAATTACAGTTGTTCAAGGATAAATGTAGGTATTTATGAGCATATGTTTGTGCGTATGCAAGAGGTGTATGTGTGTTGTGTAGCAGGAAACTTTAAATCTTTCTCCCTGTTAAGTAATTACATCATGGCAGCTATAGAATGTAGTAAACATAATGTTCTCAGGGTAAAAAACAAAACTAATGCATTTCTGCAGAACCAATGCTTTGGTCTTATCAGATAAAGCAAGGAGTGTGGCTGGAGACATGTAATAAAAGAAATTGCAGCCTGAGCACACCACGTCACTAACCAAGGACACAATAACACACAAGGTAGACCTATACTCAACAGAGAAAAATACAACCCAGTGAGACATACATATTTGCAGAGGCAGACCAATACGTACTGTACAAGAGGGCAACACAGGGACTATTTAGAAGTATTTTAAACATAAATATAGATGGGTTGGTTTAGCAACAAAACCAACGTGTGCGCAACTATGGCTCAAAACAGACGGGATTGGCTTAGATTGTTGACAACATGTAAACTATATTTCGTCTCCAATGTTTATTGAAAACATAAATACAATTGCACAATGAGCACTTGTTCTCTATCAGATAAATTGTTACAGTTGTTTAAATCGGTCCAAACATCTCAAAACAAGTCATGGTATCAAGAACGAGATGAAACTAGTTGAAACAGTCACTTATGATTCCCCACATGGCAGTTCCTTGTCATTTGAGGTGTTTTAACTGATGTCACGTCTATGCTAATATGGCAAAAATTTGCGAGCTAACCAACAACTATAACGATCTACATTTGCAGGTTGTGTAAATGTATCTATGTTTTCAATAAACATTGGAGACTAAATAATATGTTGTCAACAATCTAAGCCAACCCCATCTGTTTTGCCCCATAGTTGCATACGCTTCGGTTTAGTTGATAAACAACCAAGCCGCCTATTGACCTTTCTACTTTGATATTCACTGGTAGCTCTATATTGACCGATGCGATATTGAAGTATTCATTTCCAACCAAAGTTCAGGTGTACACTATTTTGCCCCCCATGGTGTGGTGGTGGAGAGCTGCTTGTTATGCATTCTACCGTATTGTCTGGGCTCTGCTCCCTGAGTCTAATCTAACCCAAGAGAATGCATCTCTAATCTGGAGCTCAGCTCTCATTTCCATTTAGCTGACAGCACACTAATCTGCAGTGTGGGGATGGCCTCTTGTGAAGTGCTGATATGGGTTATTCTTATGAAACAAGTTTTAACTGTGTATTTAGCTTTGAGTTAAAATCAACTATTATTCTGAAGAGTAAGATGCCTCATTTTTGGCAAAGTGTCTTATTTTTAATACAATAATACATACAACTTTTGCTCGAATTTTGTACATTTTCACTCAAAATGCTCAATCCCAAAATGCGTCTGGATTAAATTCTCAGATCATTTCATACAATTTAACTTAAACACAACATGTGTTGCTGTAGTTTGGCAATAAATCATAAAACATTTATATTAAAGTTTACTATAATATTTATTACGTAAAAACACAGAGCCCGGGGACTTGACTCATTACCGTAATACCTTTTCAATTTCCGGTAAAAACTCCAATCAGTTTTTGAATAAAGCTTTATTCATCCATGATGCATCATCTAGAGGAGCAGTCCTTAGGTGAGCACAATTGAATTAAGTGTATTTTATTATATGCCTTCAGATTGAAATCGGGAAAAAGTAAGAGAACGATTACCTTACCAACATGCAGGCATGCATGGGCTTTAGTGATGTGGTTAATTGTTTGCTGACTCATAATGGCTGTCTCAAATGTTTTGCACATCTAGCTAAGGGCCTTTCATTACCAAAACACACATTTCTCATAACCACACAATTTTGAGGCCCGTTTCGGTAATGATGAGCTAATTCTAATGTATCGTCAATGGGTGTGCTGGTAACAGTAATTATTTACTAAGAACACTTCTTACACCTATTGTACCAATGTTTTATATGGCAGTTGGCAACCAACGTTAAGGTTCATTACCACTACCAACTGGACTGGACTGGAGTGTAGACCTATACTCAACAGAGAAAAATACAACCCAGTGAGACATACTTATTTGCAGAGGCAGACCAATACGTACTGTACAAGAGGACAACACAGGGAATATTTAGAAGTCTTTTAAACAAGTCTCTATAGATGGGTTGGTTTAGCAACAAAACCAATGCGTGCGCAACTATGGCTCAAAACAGACGGGATTGGCTTAGATTGTTGACAACATGTAAACTATAGTTAATCTTTCAATCACCCACATGAGAATATGCACCTACAAAACCAATGAGAAGATGGCACGTGGGAATATGCTTCTAAAAACAAATGAGGAGATGGGAGAGACGGGTCTTGCGGCGCATCAAACGTCACAAATAGAACCAAGTTATATTTTTGCGCCTGGCTACTCAGACACTCGTGAGCAGTATGGGTGCAAAGATTGAATAACATGTACAGTTGAAGTCAGAAGTTTACATACACCTAGGTTGGAGTCATTAAAACTCGTTTTTCTACCACGCCACATATTTCTAATTAACAAACTATAGTATTGGCATGTCGGTTAGGACATTAACTTTGTGCATCACACAAGGACTTTTCCCCAAAATTGTTGACAGGCAGATTATTTATTTTATAATCCACTGTATCACAGTCCCAGTGGGTCAGAAGTTTACATACACTAAATTGACTGTGCCTTTAAACAGCTTGGAACATTTCAGAAAATGATGTCGTGACTTTGGAAGCTTCTGATAGGCTAATTGACATCATTTGAGTCAATTGGAGGTGTGCCTGTGGATGTATTTCAAGGCCTACCTTCAAACTCAGTGCTCCTTTGCATGACATCATGGGAAAATCAAAAGAAATCAGCCAAGACCTCAGAAAAAAATGGAAGACCTCCACGAGTCTGGTTCATCCTTGGAAGCAATTTCCAAACGCCACATGCATATGTACAAACAATACTACGTAAGTATAAACACCATGGCACCACGCAGCCATCATACCACTCAGAAAGGCGACGCGTTCTATCTCCTAGAGATGAACATACTTTTGTGCAACAAGTGCAAATCAGTCCCAGAACAACAGCAAAGGACCTTGTGAAGATGCTGGAGGAAACAGGTACAAAAGTATCTATATCCACAGTAAAATTAGTCCTATATGTCCACATAACCTGAACGGCCGCTCAGCAAGGAAGAAGCCACTGCCCCAAAACTGCCATAAAAAAGCCAGACTACGGTTTGTAACTGCATATGAGGACAAAGATCGTACCTTTTGGAGAAATGTCCTCTAGTCTGATGAAACAAAAATAGAACTGCTTGGCCACAATGACCACCATTATGTTTGGAGGAAAAAGGGGGAGGCTTGCAAGCTGAAGAACACCATACTAACCGTGAAGCACGGGGGTGGCAGCATCATGTTATGGAGGTGCTTTGCTGCAGGAGGGACTGGTGCACTTCACAAAATACATGGCATCATGAGGAATGAAAATTATGTGGATATATTGAAGCAACATCTCAAGACAGGAAGTTAAAGCTTGGTCGCAAATGGGTCTTCCAAATGGACAATGACCCAAGCACACTTCCAAAGTTGTAGCAAAATGGCTTAAAGACAACAAAGTCAAAGTATTGGAGTGGCCATTACAAAGCCTGACCTCAATCCTATAGAAAATGTGTAGGAAGAACTGAAAAAGCGTGTGCGAGCAAGGAGGCCAACAAACCTGACTCAGTTACACCAGCTCTGTCAACTTATTGTGGGAAGCTTGTGGAAGGCTAACCCGAAACATTTGACCTAAGTTAAACAATTTAAAGGCAATGCTGCCAAATACTAATTGAGTGTATGTGGCCAACTGGGATTGTGATGAAAGAAATAAAAGCTGAAATAAATCATTCTCTCTAATAATATTCTGACATTTCACATTTTTTAAATAAAATGGTGAACCTTTTACTTGGATGAAATGTCAGAAATTGTGAAAAACTGAGTTTTAAACCTCTTATAACTACCCATCCCGGATCCGGTATATTTGTCATCAGCAACGCTGAATAGCATTGGGCAACAGTCAAAAAATATTACTAAAAAATATTCATATTCATGAAATCACAAGTGAAATATAGCGAAACACAGCTTAGCCTTTTGTTAATCACCCTGTCATCTCAGATTTTGAAATCATGCTTTACAGCGAAAGCAACACAAGCGTTTGTGTAAGTTTATTGATAGCCTAACAAAGCATTATGTACACTTAGCATCTGGAAGCTTGGTCACGAAAATCAGAAAAGCAATCAAATGAACCGTTTACCTTTGATGATCTTTGGATGTTTTCACTCACGAGACTCCCAGTTAGACAGCAAATGTTCCTTTTGTTCCATAAAGACATTTAATATATCCACATACCTCCGTTAGTTTGGTGCATTATGCCCAGGAATCCACCAGAAATAGCGGTCATGACAACGCAGACAAAAATTCAAAATTATATCCATAATGTCGACAGAAACATGGAAAACGTTTTTATAAACAATCCCCAAGGTGTTTTTCAAATATCTATTTGATAATATATCAACCGGGACAGTTGGCTTTTCACTAGGACCGGGAGGAACAATGGCCGACTCTCTCTTTTGCGCAAAAATCACTCAGAGCCCCCACCTCTCCACTTACGCAATGTGGTCGTTCACGCTCATTCTTCAAAATAAAAACCTGAAACTATGTCTAAAGGCTGTAGACACCTCAGGGAAGCCATAGAAAAAGGAATCTGGTTGATATCCCTTTCAATGGTCAATAGGAACACAGATGCGTAGGAACACAGAGCTTTCAAAATCAGAGTCACTTCCTGATTGGATCTTTCTCAGACTTTTGCCTGCAATATCAGTTCTGTTATACTCACAGACAATATTTTTACAGTTTTGGAAACTTTAGAGTGGTTTCTATCATAAGACGTCAATTATATGCATATTTTAGCATCTGGTCCTGAGAAATAAGCCGTTTACATTGGGAACGTTGTTTTTCAAAAAATTTAAATAGTGCCCCCTAGATTCAAGAGGTTTAAATGTAAATGGGGTTTGTAAACTTCCGACCTCAACTGTATGTTTAAATGTATTAGTCAAAACTCACACAGGTGACTTGAGCAGTGTGATCAGCATTTTAGACACACACACACATATTTTATCTTTATTTAACTAGGCAAGTCAGTTAGGAACAAATTCTTATTTTCAATGACAACCTAGGAACAATGGGTTAACTGCCTGTTCAGGGGCAGAACAACAGATTTGTACCTTGTCAGCTCAGGGGTTTGAACTTGGAACCTTCCGGTTACTAGTTCAACGCTCTAACCACTAGGCTACCCTGCCGTATGCAAATGCACACACACAGGCACTCTCTTACCCACATGCACACAAAAAACGTGCACACTGATCATAACATATACAGGCATATACTCTCAATACCCATTCCACCCCCATGCTGACAGTGGCTGTAAAGTAAGGACACTCCCAGTCCCAGACACTACCACTAGAACAAACCTCCTGCTGTCTCTTCTCCATGTGGATTCCTACCCCTGGCTACACATGTTCTCCTGCGTGTTCCCCTTTAAAAGAGCAGTAACTGTCAGTGTGACGCACTGTGAGTACTTGCTACCTGTCCCTGATGCTCTTAAGCCCTGGCTCCCATGGCAGACATGTTGATAATTACACCTCAGGAGGCAGAGGAGGAAAGAACATAGAAGAGAGAGGAGGAAGAGAGAGGGCCAGTAGCCACGCTGTCCGTGGCCCTCCAACCCCTCTGACAGGATTTGTAATTGAATCTCAACAACTGATCATTAAAGTGGGATTGTGCTACGGCCTGCAAAGGTCTTCTTAGGCAATGACATGACATGACATCAGCCCGTCTAGTGTTCAACCTTCCCAAGTTCTCTCACGTCATCCCGCTCCTCCGCTCTCTCCACTGGCTTCCAGTTGAAGCTGCTAAATGACATAAATGTCTGCTAAATGACTTAAATGTAATGTAATGTCTGGTTGATAAAGGAAAGGAGTGGGGGAGTTGAGTTTGTGTGTGTGTGTGTGTGTGTGTGTGTGTGTGTGTGTGTGTGTGTGTGTGTGTGTGTGTGTGTGTGTGTGTGTGTGTGTGTGTGTGTGTGTGTGTGTGTGTGTGTGTGTGTGTGTGTGTGTGTGTGTGTGTGTGTGTGTGTGTGTGTGTGTGTGTGTGTGTGTGTGTGTGTGTGTGTGTGTGTGTGTGTGTGTGTGTAAGAATGGGGAGGGGCGGTTGATGGCAATGACAGAGGGGCACAAACTTTTAGTGAAGAATGGGGATCACCCCAATTTTGTATGCCCTGACGATTGATTCTAATGGGAACGTCAGGTCACATCCATAGCATTGACGTGATATGTGTTAACAGGTCCTGAATATGGCATAGTGGTGAATGTCAGCATTGTCAATCAATCAAATGTATTTATAAAGCCCTTCTTACATCAGCTGATGTCACAAAGTGCTGTACAGAAACCCAGCCTAAAACCCCAAACAGCAAGCAATGCAGGTATAGAAGCATTATGGCTAGGAAAAACTCCCTAGAAAGGCGAAAACCTAGGACGAAACCTGGAGAGGAACCAGGCTATGAGGGGTGGCCAGTCTTCTTCTGTCTGTGCCGGGTGAAGATTATAACAGAACAAGGCCAGGATGTTAAAATGTTCATAGATGACCAGCAGGGTCAAATAATAATAATCACAGTGGTTGATGAGGGTGCAACAGGTCAGCACCTCAGGAGTAAATGCCGATCATTGAGAGTATCTCTACCGCTCCTGCTGTCTCTAGAGAGTTGAAAACAGCAGGTCTGGGACAGGTAGCATGTCCAGTGAACAGGTCAGGGTTCCATAGCCGCAGGCAGAAGAGTTGAAACAGCAGCACGACCAGGTAGACTGGGGACAGCAAGGAGTCATCAGGCCAGATAGTCCTGAGGCATGGTCCTAGGGCTCAGGTCCTCTGAGAGAGAGAGAGAGAGAGAGAGAGAGAGAGAGAGAGAGAGAGAGAGAGAGAGAGAGAGAGAGAGAGAGAGAGAGAGAGAGAGAGAGAGAGAGAGAGAGAGAGAGAGAGAGAGAGAGAGAGAGAGAGAGAGAGAGAGAGAGAGAGAGAGAGAGAGAGAGAGAGAGAGAGAGAGAGAGAGAGAGAGAGAGAGAGAGAGAGAGCATACTTAAATTTACACAGGACACCGGATAGACAGGAGAAATACTCTAGTTATAACAGACTGATGTTAGCCCCCCGACACAAACTATTGCAGCATAAATACTGGAGGCTGAGACAGGAGGGGTCGGGAGACACTGTGGCCCCACCCGAAGATACCACCGGACAGAGCCAAACAGGCAGGATATAACCCCACCCACTTTGCCAAAGCACAGCCCCCACACGACTAGAGGGATATCTTCAACCACCAATTTACCATCCTGAGACAAGGCAGAGTATAGCCCACACATATCTGCCCCACGGCCCCCCAAGGGGGGGCGCCAACCCGGACAGGAAGACCACGTCAGTGACTCAACCCACTCAAGTGACGCACCCCTCCTAGGGATGGCATGGAAGAGCACCAGTTAGCCAGTGACTCAACCTCTTTAATAGGATTTGAGGCAGAGAATCCCAGTGGAGAAGGGATCCAGCCAGGCAGAGAAAGCAAGGGTGGTTCGTTGCTCCAGTGCCTTTCCGTTCACTTTCACACTCCTGGGCCAGACTACACTCAATCATAAGACCCACTGAAGAGATGAGTCTTCAAAAAAGACTTAAAGGTTGAGACTGAGCCTACATCTCTCACATGGATAGGCAGACCATTCCATAAAAATGGAGCTCTATTGTCAAAAGGAAGCATTGTCAAAAATGTGTGTGTACTATTCTGTACAACCTACTGACCCGTCTGTAACCTCCACTCTATATGATTGCCTCGACTTTGTTCCCCGTGTGGCCGTCTGTAACTCACTGTGGATGGGTCTGGGAGGACCTACGTGGACGCCAGGGCTTTGCAGTATGGGAGCCCAGGGTGCAGTGTGGTACAGCTCTATTTCATCACTCTGATCCCTCTGTCTCCCTACAGAGTCAAAAAAACATTTTTCACTGTGTTGGCCTGTAGTTTGTAATAAACTGCAGAATGTGGATTACAGTCACTGTTTAGAACACCATGGTTATTTATGCAGGCATATAAAATGCATGGCTGCCTTTACAAAAAAAAACATGTCAAATTTGCAGTTTAATATGTGTTTAATAGGTGAAATAGCTGTCTTCACATGTTCAGATTCAATTTCATGTGAAACCTTATTTTCACATGTATGAAGTTTAGAGTTCACCTGTAACCACCAGTTTTTCACGTGTTCACCGCACATGTGAATTGCAGTTGCACATGTGAAATATGCGGTTTTACATGTTGAAAACATGAATGTGAAAATCAGATATGCAGTTTCACATGTGAAAAACTCATGTGGAATAGCAAATTCATATGTGAAAATCTAATATGCAGTTTTATATGTAAGAAAGCATTTTTACATGTACATTTACATATTTAAGAAAACCACATTAAAGTCTCACTTTCACAAGTGGAATTGCAAATTCACATATGAAAACCATTAACATGTGAACATCTAATTGGCAGTGTCACATGTAAGAAACATTCAAATGTGAATTGGTGGCGAAATAGTGTTCTTCTCTTTACATGTGAAAAGATGGTGTTAACATATTGCAGTAGCAATGTCAAATTCTAGAATGCTATTCCATAAAAAGGTAACTCAGCCTACCTGAGTATAAAAATTAAAGTGTGTTAAAAATAATGATTTATCACTTGTGAGTCATCCATTCGGAGTGTTAATACTGCTGGCGCACACCTTTCTTCTTCATAGGTTGGTCAGTGACCGTTAGAATAATCCCAGTAAAAAGAACAGAGAAACTAGTGTTCCGTGTCTCCTTATGTATCCTTCTTAGAATTTTTTAATGATCTCTTCCAAAATACATAATCTAAACAGCTAAAAACAACAATGCAATGTCAAAACAAGTTGATTTTGAGGTTAAATAAAGTGTGTTAATCAATTTACTTGATTTTTTAAATCGCTACTTTGGACACAATCAAGACGGCAATATTCTTGTAATGCTTTTGTATAAAAAAATCTACAATTACAACTCAATTTCAGCAAAATAAATAATGATTAATAACAGCAAATCCTTAGATAAACTCGATTTCATTTGTGAATCGCTTCACAACCCTAGTTGACATCAAAATGTGAAAATACTAGTGAAAGTGTAGCGGCCATGGTTGCTCATGGTCACGTGATAAATTAGCCCCCACTGCGACTTCAAAATGAAGACATTGGCTTCTCCTGTGGGAGACACGCTTTCTAATCCTTCCAGTGAAACATATAATATCAAATGTGAAATGTTGGAAAAATCGTGAAAAATTCATGTGAAATGTCATACGTGTCCAAAAACCACATCTAACTTGTAAAAACTGTGTTATATTCACATGTAATTTTCCCATGTGTTTTGTTTGATAAGGGTGTCCTACTGTGCTTCAATCAAAGACATATTTAACACAGGGCTGACTTCTAGGTAGGTTGAAAGGAAGTCTTTCTTGTTTTAGTGCATAGCCTATATTAACTTATGAGTGCACACATGCAAGCACACACAGACACACACAAATATTGATGTTTTGTGGGGATTTCAACCATTACCATTCATTATTTGGAAAAAAACAAAAAGAACATTTGATACTGTACGTGCACGTTGATTCATCGACAAAGCCAGCGGCTGCGAATTGTAAACAGAATTCCCCAAGGAATGTAACACAGATGCAAAACACAAACCCAAGGGCAAAACAAAAGCTGGGAGATTGTTGAATTCCTAATGTGTTATCACTGTGCTTTCAACCATCTAAAAGCACCTTTGAATGTTGGTTAATCGTCCTCTAAATGTGTTATCACTGTGCGTTTGACCATTTAAAAGCACAATAAAGTTCAAATAGGAATACAATATCAGATATTTTATTTATACTTCAAATCTTTTTGGGGTAGGTAGGACACTAGCGTCCCACCTGGTGAAATTGCAGAGCGCGAAATGCAAAATATAAAATTCGTAATATTAAAAATTCATGAAAACACAAGTCTCTCACATCGTTTAAAAGCTTAACTTTTTGTTAATCCAGCCGCTTTGTCAGATTTCAAAAAGGCTTTACGGTTAAAGCATACCATGTGATTGTCAGGCGCCCCGCACATAAAAAGCATTACAAACATTTTCCAAACAAGCAGAGGCGTCAGGAACGTCAGAAATAGCGATAAAATAAATCACTTACCTTTGAAGATCTTCCACTGTTTGCAATCCCAAGGGTCCCAGCTACATAACAAATGGTCCTTTTGTTAGATAAAGTCCTTCTTTATATCCCAAAAAAGTATGTTTAGTTGGCGTGCTTGACTCAGTAATCCACCGGTTTCCCTCGTTCAAAATGCATATAAATGAATCCCGAAAGTTACCAATAAACTTCGTCCAAACAAGTCAAACAACGTTTCTAATCAATCCTCAGGTAACCTGATATGTAAATAAACGATACAATTTAAGACGGAGAATAGTATGTTCATTACCGGAGATAAATAACGAAATCATAACTCTCAATAATCATAATCTCTCATCCTCACGTGCCACAGTACTACAACCAAAATGGGAGCCACCTAGAAAAAATACAAATTCTGGCTCATTTTTCAGAAAACAAGCCTGAAACTCTTTCTAAAGACTGTTGACATCTACTGGAAGCCCTATGAACTTCAAATATGGGAGGTATTCCATTGATATTCCCATTGACAGCCATTTCAATGAGTGGTGAGCTCCAAAAAATAATTCCTGATGGATTCTCATTGGGTTTCCGCATGCCATATCAGTTCTGTTATACTCACAGACATTAATTTAACAGTTTTGGAAACTTTAGAGTTGGTTCTATCCAATACTACCAATTAGATGCATATCCTGATGGATTGCTGAATAATGTTTTTTTTGTCTTGCTTTGTTTGTTCTTTTCCATATTATGTATATCTCTGATAAGCTACCCAGGAAATGGTTGAAAATAGTCCATGTTAAAATAAGTAGACATAATGACGTCATTAACATGCTAACATCAGATAACATTAATATATTAGCCATTTCTGAGACTCAGTTAGATCATTCCTTTAATGATACAGCACTAGCAAGCAATACAATGATATAACATCTACAGAAGAGACAGGAATGCATATAGGGAAGGTGTTGCTGTATATATTCAGAACTGTGTCTTTGTAATGCTTTGAAAATATCTAATGTCAAGTATTATTGAAGTGATGTGGTTGCAAGTTAATCTGCCGCATCTAAAGCCTATTCTTTCAGGGTATTGCTATAGACAACCTAGTGCTAACAGTCAATATCTAGATATTATGTGCGACATGCTTGATAGTGTATGTGATGAAAACAGAGAGGTCTACTTTCTTGGGGACCTAAATATATTAATCAACCTGTCCGCTCAAGAGGAAGCTTCTCACTGTAACCACTGCCTGTAGTCTGGTTCAGGTTATTTATTCATCAACCTACCAGGGTGTTTACAAACACTCAGGAACTATATCATCCACGTGTATTGATCATATTGTATTAATAATCAAAATATAGTGTAGTGACTATATCCAGGAAAGGCAAAGTTCCAAACGATGGTGTATAAGAGATCATACTACATATTTAGCTGTGACTCTTATGTGGATGATGTAAAAAAAATATGTATTGGTCTGATGTGATGAATAAGAAACATTCAGTGGCTGCACTTGATACATTTATGAAATTGCTTCTTCCAATTATGAATAACCATGCACTTATAAAGAAATAAACTGTTAGAACTGTTAAGGCTCCATGGATTGATGAGCAATTGAAAAACTATGTTTGAAGTGATGGGGCAAAAGGAATGGCTAATAAGTCTTGCTGCATATCTGACTGGCTGACTTACTGAAAATTCGGAAATTATGTGACTAAACTCAACAAAAAGAAGAATAAACTGTATTAGGAAGCCAAGATCAATGACTTAAAGAATGCTGAAAAATGTGAGAACTTTGAAAGAAATTATGGGCAGAAAGACAAATTTAACTCCATCTTTCATAAAGATGGCTTATTCATCACAAAATAATTTGATGTTGTTCATTATTTTAATGATTACTTCATTTGCAAAGTGGGCAAACTTACTGTATCCTCAACTGCACTCTGTAGGGTAGCACCATGGTGTAGCTTTCTGTCGTCTGGGTACATTGACTTCAAAACAAAACCTAGGAGGCTCATGGTTCTCATCCCCTTCCAAAGACTTATGGAGTAATTATGACAACTTCCAGAGGATGTCCTCCAACCTATCAGAGCTCTTGAAGCATGAACTGACATGTTGCCCACCAAATCAAAGGATCAGAGAATGAATCTAGTACTAAGTGCATAAGCTACAGATAGCTAACACTGCAATGCATAAAATCAGGTGAGCATTTGTAATTATTATGGATCCCCAGCAGCTACTCTTCCGGGGGTCCAGCAAAATTAAGGCATTTGTACATTTAAAAAATATGACAATACATTAATAACAGATTTCACAACATGTTAAGTGTGTGCCCTCATGCCTCTACTACCACATATCTGTGTGTGTGTACATGTGTGTATAATGCGTATGTTGTTGTGTGTTTGTATGCATGTGTCTATGTTTGTGTTGCTTCACAGTCCCCACTGTTCCATAATGTGTATTTTATCCATTTTATAAATCAAAGTTACTTGATGTGGAAAAGAGTTCCATGTAGTCATGGCTCTATGTAGTACTGTGCACTTCCCAAAGAATGACCATAGTTGAACAGTTTTGAACAAATATATTTATTTAAAAATGGAGGAGCAAGAGAGTGAAAGAGAGAGAGATCTATATTTCCTTGCATTTCTTTACAAGGGCTAGTTTAGCCTACTCAAACATCTGTCTCAAACAGAGAGGGATTCTATGTTCGCTAGCTGGCTATGGCTGTGCAACACTGGAACTCTTCCAAGTCAAGGTAAGCTTTTGGTTTTATGAATTTATTGCCACAGGGGCCCGCTGGTGTAACTGCTTGCTGTCTGTACATTGTACTGCATGATTGTAGTGGGTTTACTAAAGTGGTAGTTCTAGTAGCTATGTTGATTAGCTATGACGTTAGCTAATATGGTGACAATGATGTAGGCTGTGTGTAGCGTTTAGAGTTATGATATGAAGATGGTCAAAAAAAAGCTGATGTACTGTGCACTGAAGTGCAAAACCAAAGGCAAAAGGTAGAGGAGGAGAGTGCATAGATGCGAGTAGGAATTCTACAACAAGAAAAATGATCATGCTGTTTGTATGTGGCTGCTATGAAACGGAATGGTGTTTGCCTGTCATAAGGGGTATATTCACTTTTTGTTGAGTTTAGTCACATAATTACCTGAATTTGTCCAATATAAACTCTCATTTGCAATTGTTGGACTAATGAGTACTCCCTACATCAGCTAGATGCAGGCAAGAGTGGACAAGGTGGTATTGAATGTCTGTCACCTTGATTACTCAAATTTCTTTCAACCTGTGCACCTACGTTGTAAACTTTAATTCATAGGCTAGATTTTAGCAACCCCATGGTAGCTGTAGGGAATATTTTTTTAGCAGCTTATACCTTTCGATATTACATTGAGCTGGGTGAATGGAATATGAATGACAGTCATCCAATATGCTTTAATAGAAATAAGGCCATGCTCATTAAAATTTAAACGTCTTCGAATGCCACCGGAGCCATCGTATTCATGCATAGAAAAACAAATAATGAATGAAAAGCAGCGTAAGTTAGCATTTTTTAAAGGTAGTGTGGGAGAGGTGGAACATTATTTAGTGATCAATAATGACAAACCTCCTGGCATTGACAACTTAGATGGAAAGCTACTGAGGATGGTAGCTGATTCTATAGCCACTCCTATCGGTCATATCTATATCTATCTAATCTGAGCCTAGAGGAAAATGTTTGTCCTCAGGTCTGTAGGGAAGCCAAAGTCATTCCACTACCCAAGAATGGTAAAGCAGCATTTACTGGTTCTAATAACAAACCTATCAGCTTACTGCCATGTCTTGGGAAACTGTTGTATAAAATTGTTTTTGACCAAATACAATGCTATTTCTCTGTAAATAAATTAACAACAGACTATCAACATGCTCATTAAAAGGCTAATTTATCAATTGAAAAACATTTTGCAATTATGTTAGCACAGCTGATAACTGTTGTCTGATTAAAGAAGCAATACAACTGGCCTTCTTGAGACTAGTTCTTCTGATGACCAGGTGGCGAATCGCATCTCTGCATGTCTAGCAGACATATCAGTGTGGATGACGGATCACCATCTCAAGCTGAACTTCGGCAAGACGGAGCTGCTCTTCCTCCCGGGGAAGGACTGCCCGTTCCATGATCTCGCCATCACGGTTGACAACTCCATTGTGTCCTCCTCCCAGAGTGCTAAGAACCTTGGTGTGATCCTGGACAACACCCTGTCGTTCTCAACTAACATCAAGGCGGTGGCCCGTTCCTGTAGGTTCATGCTCTACAACATCCGCAGAGTACGACCTTGCCTCACACAGGAAGCGGCGCAGGTCCTAATCCAGGCACTTGTCATCTCCCGTCTGGATTACTGCAACTCGCTGTTGGCTGGGCTCCCTGCCTGTGCCATTAAACCCCTACAACTCATCCAGATCTAGTGTTCAACCTTCCCAAGTTCTCTCCCGTCACCCCGCTCCTCCGCTCTCTCCACTGGCTTCCAGTTGAAGCTCGCATCCGCTACAAGACCATGGTGCTTGCCTACGGAGCTGTGAGGGGAACGGCACCTCAGTACCTCCAGGCTCTGATCAGGCCCTACACCCAAATAAGGGCACTGCGTTCATCCACCTCTGGCCTGCTCGTCTCCCTACCACTGAGGAAGTACAGTTCCCGCTCAGCCCAGTCAAAACTGTTCGCTGCTCTGGCTCCCCAATGGTGGAACAAACTCCCTCACGACGCCAGGACAGTGGAGTCAATCACCACCTTCCGGAGACACCTGAAAACCCACCTCTCTAAGGAATACTTAGGATAGGATAAAGTAATCGTTCTCACCCCCCCTCCCCCCCTTAAAATATTTAGATGCACTATTGTAAAGTGGCTGTTCCACTGGATGTCATAAGGTGAATGCACCAATTTGTAAGTCGCTCTGGATAAGAGCGTCTGCTAAATGACTTAAATGTAAATGTAAATGTAGTTGAGTATCTGGAGCATCAGCATTTGTGGGTTCGATTACAGGGTCAAAATGGCCAGAAACAAATAACTTTCTTCTGAAACTTGTCAGTCTATTCTTGTTCTGAGAAATGAAGGCACTGTCACGCCCTGATCTGTTTCACCTGTCTTGTGTTTGTCTCCACCATCCTCCAGGTGTCGCCCAGCTTCCCCATTATCCCCTGTGTATCTATACCTGTGTTCTCTGTTTGTTTGTAGCCAGTTCGTTTTGTTCGTAGAACCTACCAGCGTTTGTTTCCCTGCTCCTGCCTGGTTCTTGCGCCTATTCTCTAGTCTTTCCCAGTTTTGACCCCTGTCTGCCCTGACCCTGAGACTGCCTGCAGTTTTGGACCCTTTACACCCTTTCTGGATTACTGACCCCTGCCTGCCTTGACCTGTCTTTTTCCTGCCCCTGTGGTTGTAATAAACTCTTCTTACTTTTACACTGTCGGCTTCTGGGTCATACGTGATAGCACTGGAGTCAGCATGGGCCAGCATCCCTATGGATCGCTTTCCTGTAGAGTCCATGTCCCAATGAATTGAGTCTGTTCTGAGGGCAAAAAGGGGTGCAACTGAATTTTAGTAAGATGTTCCTAATGTGTTGTACACATGTATCAAAACAGTGCTTGCATAATAAGTAATGATAACCTTAGTATTGTGTCCCATACATACAAAGGTAGTGATCTGTTGGAATGGCTTCATGTCTTGAGTACAGAGAAGTTCTTGTAAAATTTCTTCAAAATGACAAAATACACTATCATATTTTACATCATTGTTATTAGTGGACTTTGGGGAACACCCATTTGACAGTTTTAAGTGTAAAGAAATGAAAAACTAGTATGAAAGCATGTTCAAGAATCAGTAATTTTGGTAGATTTTTGCACACTTTTTAAAAACTTTTCTACAAAATATTTAAAGGTTTACATATACTGTATATGGCATACTTGGACACTCTCAAACATTTCAAGCCATAATTGAGCTCTATGTACCAATTATTTATGGAGAAATGGGCATGTGAATCCTTTCCATGGCCCTTTGGAGCTTCAGAGATTGTTGTCTGTCTGGAAGGTTCTCCCATGTCCACAGAGGAACTCTGGAGCTCTGTCAGAGTGACCATCGGGTTCTTGTTCACTTCCCTGACCAAGACCATTCTCCCCCGATTGCTTAGTTTGGTCCAGCGGCCAGTGTTGGAGGTTCCAAACGTCTTCCATTTAAGAATGACGGCGGAAACTGTGTTCTTGAGAACTGTAAGTGTTGCAGAAATGTTTTATTACCCTTTCCTGGGTCTGTGCCTCTACGTTCAATTCCTTTGACCTCATGACTGTGTTTATGCTCTGTGTATATTTCCAAATAATGTCCAATCAATTAGATTTACCACAGGTGGACTCCAATCAAATTGTAGAAACATAACATTTCAAAGATCATCAATGAAAACAGCATATACCTGAGTGTCTGACCACTTATGTGAATAATGTATTTCTGTTTATATTTGTAATACATTTGCAAAAATCTGTAAAAATCTGTTTTCGCTTTGTCATTATGGGATATTGTGACGAGGAAAAACATTTATTTAAAAAAATAATACTAAAAGATACTTTATCTGAGGAAGACTATCTCATATAACAAAACTTATCATGTCTACTGAGCCATTGTTTACCACAGACAGTATTTTCGTATTTTAACCAAAAACCCTACAAGACTCTATTCATTTTTCAATAGGCTTTGTTCTACGAACCATGATGGAGTTAGTGCCTACAAAAAGATACCATTACTATTCCCCTCTATGGATAAAATATGTGATGGCGCTACAGACAAAATACTCCTTTAAAAATGCCCCAGCTGTGTGTGAAATTTGGTGTCTCTATCACAAAGTCAACAATTTTGCCCATAGTGCCTGGATTTCAGTCAAAATGACCTAAATTGGTCCACATGAAGGTCTTATTAAGAGTGTTTTATGATCATAAGTATTGTCTATATTATCTGTGGGGTTTATTTAATATGTTGATAACTTTAAAAAGTACTTTTTTAGGTTGTTTGGAACGACCCTATTTTCTTCCAAGAGAAAATCACATTTTCAGCCATTAAAAAGGCCGCCCTGGTTGACTGACATGCTTTCCAGACTGCCTTCAATCTTTACAATGTTCCTTAAGGTATCCAGTATTAGTGTACAAAGTTTCATACATGTAGAATGTATTTGGTGTATTTGGTTCTTATCCACTGGACTATATACAGTAGATTGTAGTCATAAATACAGGATTTAATTTTTTAGAAAGGGGGAGGAAGGGAGTAAGGGAGAATAAGACAAACGTCCCAGAATTAGACAGCAGTATCAAGTCTCAGAAACAATCCTGTGTCTGGTTTGTGGTTAGACTGAAAGGGACTCAACAGACACACTGATTTGAAGTAGCCAGTATGTTAAATTAATTTTAGCCATCTGAGAGGAAAAAGATGGAGTCTGATAATTGATCACAGCTTTTGGCAACTGAGCCCAACAAAGCTTTTTCGGATTTAAGTGACTTCAATCGCAAGCTCCTGCCATTCCACCATGAATAGACCTAGAGGTAAAAGGTTGCTGATCCTAAATACTAAACTACAGCCATCAAACACTTTCCCTTCTTACAGAATACAGCAGCAATTAGAGTCCTGACTGCAGAGTTTGGATAAGAAGGAAAAGACTGTGAAAAAGCAGCAACAGTACTTGGTTTGCAATCGATTATGTCTACAGTATATCACTGTAACTGTCTCAGACTGGTTCAGCTCAGCAATGCGAAAACATTTCAGATTCTTTTGCAGGCAATAGAAACACGGTAACACTCTCACGACAACTATCCCTGGAGCGTACTGTAGACTGCCTGGCTATAAACTACAAGACAACTCATTCTGGCTGCCTGGGTAGATATAGAGAGCACACACTGTATTTGTGTTCCTAATAGCATTATCTTGTTCTAATGTGGCTGGCATTTACGTGTTCCCTTTGAGACCCTGCTGCTCATTGTGACACATACTACCCACTGGGCACAAACTGGTGGAATCAACATGGTTTCAATATAATTTGTCAACATACTGTGACGTGGAATCTATGTAGAAAATGCAAAAAGTAATCAACGTAAATTGATAAACTGTAAACTGACATTTCAACCACAGGATTATGTCATCATGGTAACCAATTTTCAACATAGACAAACATTGTAATAAATATGTTGAATTTCTACACTCGAAAGAACGTCAGATCTTCAACGTTATAAAATAGGCTGGGCAGCAACTCCTACTGGAGATTTGATCTACATTACCAGTCAAAAGTTTTCACACCTACTCATTCAAGGGTTTTTCTTTATTTTTACTATTATCTACCATTTCTAGAACAATAGTGAAGACATCACAACTATGAAATAACACATATGGAATCATGTAATGATTAATATGTTAGATTCAGTTCTCCATCTCAACCAAAAATAGTAATACAACTTTATTTTTCTATCTTTATATAACTAGGCAAGTCAGTTAAGAACAAATTCTTATTTTCAATGACTGCCTAGGAACAGGGGCAGGACGACAGATATTTACCTTGTCAGCTCAGGAATTTGATCTTGCAACCTTTCGATACTAGTCCAACCCTCTAACCTCTAGGCTACCTGCCGGCCTATTTAAAGTGCAGTTAAAGTTGAATTTGAGTTAATCCTATTCTTTCACATAGAGTTTTGGATGAGGTGGAGACCTGAAGCCAACATATCAATTGGTTAATTTGTTGACCGACTGGATATTGAATTGTGTTTGGTTGTCAATGCAACCAAATATAAACATTTGAAGGAGATGTATCTTCTGCTTGTATACTTCCATCAGTGCCACTGACTTAGTCTGGCTTTCATTCCAGTTTGTCTACAAATTAGTAATTGATATGTTGGATTCACATCTCTATCTCAACCAAAAATCTAAGTTATAGAATAGTACTAAATACATTTAAACTTTAAATGTACTTTAAATAAAGTTTGATTTGATTTAGTCGTCCGTGGCACAAAGGACACATTTCCTTCAAATGTTGATATTTGGTTGCGTTGACAACCAAACACAATTCAATATCACTTTTGCAAACTTTAATGTCGACAAGTTTTGATTTGATTAGGATCCCCATTAGCCAACGCCAATGGTGAAAGATAGTCTTACTGGGGTCCTACACATAACGAAAAACACTTTACAATTTAAAAACATTATCATGTAGTGTGCGTGTGTGTGTGTGTGTGTGTGTGTGTGTGTGTGTGTGTGTGTGTGTGTGTGTGTGTGTGTGTGTGTGTGTGTGTGTGTGTGTGTGTGTGTGTGTGTGTGTGTGTGTGTGTGTGTGTGTGTGTGTGTGTGTGTGTGTGTGTGTGTGTGTGTGTGTGTGTGTGTGTGTGTGGAGAGGCATTGTGCCATGAGTTGTTGCTTTATTCATGTTTTTAAACCAGGTTTGCTGTTCACTTGCGCTATATGAGATGTACAATATAATACTGTGCGTTTCCTTGACTTTTTTCTCAACCTGTGGACTGTGAAAATACTTGTAGTGGCGTGTCTGGTGGGTAAGTGTGTGTGTAAGTTGACTGTGCAAACAATTTGGAATTTCCAACGCATGAATGTTTCTTATAAAAACAAGAAGCGATGTAGTCAGTCTTTTCTCAACTCTTAATCAAGAGAGGGCTGGCATGTATAGTATTGATATTAGCCCTCTGATTACAATGAAGAGCAAAACGTGCTGCTCTGTTTTTGGCCATTTGCAGCTTAGGTTGACTGTGTAAACAATATGGAATTTCCAACTCATTCAAGTTTCTTGTAATAACAAGAAGCAAGCGATGCAATCAGTCTTTCCTCAACTTAGTCAAGAGAAAACATGCATGCATAGCATTGATATTAGCCCTCTGGTTACAATGAAGAGCAAAACATGCTGCTCTTTTCAGGGTTAGTTGCAGCACTTAGGGAATGATTTGTACCAAACACAATGCTCTTAGTTTTTTACTGGCCACCGATTCTAAAACAGTAACTCTTAGTTTAAGGTGGCAGTGTTTCACTAGCTGTGGTTGCTGACACATATAGGGTAGAATCATCAGCATACATGGACACACAAGCGTTGTTTAATGCCACTGGCAGGTCCCTGTTAAAAATAGAAAAGATTAGAGGTCCAACAGAGCTGCCCTGCGTTACGCCACACTTTACATGTTTAACATTAGAGAAGCCTCCATTAACGAAACCCCTCTATGTTCTATTAGATAGATAGCTCTGAATCCACGAAATGGCAGAAGTAGAAAAGCCATACTGTAGATAATATGTTTTTTCGACAACAGGTTATGGTCAATAATATCAAAGGCTTCAATGAAACTAATGTCCCACAATCTTCTTATTATCAATTTCTTTCAACCAATCATCAGTCCTGTGTCAGTGGAGTGCATGTTGAGTGCCCTTAAAATGATAAACTTGGATTAGCTAACACAATGTGTCATTGGAACACAGGAGTGATGGTTGCTGGTAATGGGCCTCTGTACGCCTATTTAGATAAACCATTTCCAGCTACAATAGTTAACACTGTATTTCTGATCAATTTGATGTTATTTTAACCTCTTGCAACGAGCAATCCCATATCCGGGAGCGTAATCATAGCCTCAAATGCATTAGCATAACGCAGCGGACATAAATACCCCTAGAAACTTTTCCTATTCATGAAAATCGCAAATGAAATGAAATAAATATATTCAAATACCAGCTTAGCCTTTTGTTAACAACACTGTAATCTCAGATTTTCAAAATATGCGTTACAGCCAACGCTAGACAAGCATTTGTTTAAGTTTATCATGGCATAATGCTATGCTAGGCTCTGTTGGCAGCAGGCAACATTTTCACGAAAATAAGAAAAGCAACCAAATTAAATAATTTACCTTTTAAGAACTTCAGATGCTTTCATTCAGGAGACTCCCAGTTAGATAGCAAATGTTCCTTTTTACAAAAATATTATTTTTGTAGGCGAAATAGCTCCCGTTTCTTCATCATGCTCATGCATGCATGAAATCGACCGGAAAATGCTACAACTATAACGCCAAACTTTTTTCAAAAAAATAATATCGACAGAAACACGGCAAACGTTGGTTAGGATCCATCCTCAAGGTGTTTTTAACATATATATTCTATAATATATATGAGGCAATTGGTTTCTCATAAGAAGCGATTGGAAAAATGGCTATTTTCTGCGGGAGACACCATGTGACCACAAGCTATATATGGTCCCTTACGGCCATTCTTCAATGGAAATGCCTAAAAAGACATCACAATACTGTAGACACCTTGGGGAATACGTAGAAAACGTAAGCTCAGTCGTAGCACATTCACAGCCATATAAGGAGTCATTGGCATGAGGCGGTTTTAAAAAATGCGGCACTTCCTGGTTTTTATCTGGGTTTCGCCTGTAACATCAGTTCTGTGGCACTCACAGACAATATCTTTGCAGTTTTGGAAACGTCAGAGTGTTTTCTTTCCAAAGCTGTCAATTATATGCATAGTCAAGCATCTTTTAGTGACAAAATATCTTGTTTAAAATGGGAACGTTTTTCATCCGAAAAATGTAATAGCGCCACCTAGTCGCAAGAAGTTAATGGACAAAACATAGCTTTTCTTTGAAAAACAAGGACATTTTTAAGTGACCCCAAAGTTTTGAACGGTAGTGTAGTGTAGCCTAGTGGTTAGAGCGTTGGACTAGTAAGGTTTCGAGTTCAAACCCCCGAGCTGACAAGGTACAAATCTGTCGTTCTGCCCCTGAACAGGCAGTTAACCCGCTGTTCCCAGGCCGTCATTGAAAATAAGAATATGTTCTTAACTGACTTGCCTGGTTAAATAAAGGTAAAAAAATAAAAAAATATGTATATTTATTTACTGGTTAGATAACATTACATTACATTACATTACATTTAAGTCATTTAGCAGACGCTCTTATCCAGAGCGACTTACAAATTGATGCATTCACCTTATGATATCCAGTGGAACAGCCACTTTACAATAGTGCATCTAAATCTTTTAAGGGGGGGGGGTGAGAAGGATTACTTTATCCTATCCTAGGTATTCCTTAAAGAGGTGGGGTTTCAGGTGTCTCCGGAAGGTGGTGATTGACTCTGCTGTCCTGGTGTCGTGAGGGAGTTTGTTCCACCATTGGGGGCCAGAGCAGCGAACAGTTTTGACTGGGCTGAGTGGGAACTGTACTTCCTCAGTGGTAGGGAGGCGAGCAGGCCAGAGGTGGATGAACGCAGTGCCCTTGTTTGGGTGTAGGGCCTGATCAGAGCCTGGAGGTACTGAGGTGCCGTTCCCCTCACAGCTCCGTAGGCAAGCACCATGGTCTTGTAGCGGATGCGAGCTTCAACTGGAAGCCAGTGGAGAGAATGGAGGAGCAGGGTGATGTGAGAGAACTTGGGAAGGTTGAACACCAGACGGGCTGCGGCGTTCTGGATGAGTTGAAGGGGTTTAATGGCACAGGCAGGGAGCCCAGCCAACAGCGAGTTGCAGTAATCCAGACGGGAGATGACAAGTGCCTGGATTAGGACCTGCGCCGCTTCCTGTGTGAGGCAGGGTCGTACTCTGCGGATGTTGTAGAGCATGAACCTACAGGAACGGGCCACCGCCTTGATGTTAGTTGAGAACGACAGGGTGTTGTCTAGGATCAGGCCAAGGTTCTTAGCGCTCTGGGAGGAGGACACAATGGAGTTGTCAACCGTGATGGCGAGATCATGGAACGGGCAGTCCTTCCCCGGGAGGAAGAGCAGCTCCGTCTTGCCGAGGTTCAGCTTGAGGTGGTGATCCGTCATCCACACTGATATGTCTGCCAGACATGCAGAGATGCGATTCGCCACCTGGTCATCAGAAGGGGGAAAGGAGAAGATTAATTGTGTGTCGTCTGCATAGCAATGATAGGAGATACCATGTAAGGTTATGACAGAGCCAAGTGACTTGGTGTATAGCGAGAATAGGAGAGGGCCTAGAACAGAGCCCTGGGGGACACCAGTGGTGAGAGTGCGTGGTGAGGAGACAGATTCTCGCCACGCCACCTGGTAGGAGCGACCTGTCAGGTAGGACGCAATCCAAGCGTGGGCCGCGCCGGAGATGCCCAACTCGGAGAGGGTGGAGAGGAGGATCTGATGGTTCACAGTATCGAAGGCAGCCGATAGGTCTAGAAGGATGAGAGCAGAGGAGAGAGAGTTAGCTTTAGCAGTGCGGAGCGCCTCCATGATACAGAGAAGAGCAGTCTCAGTTGAATGACTAGTCTTGAAACCTGACTGATTTGGATCAAGAAGGTCATTCTGAGAGAGATAGCGGGAGAGCTGGCCAAGGACGGCATGTTCAAGAGTTTTGGAGAGATAAGAAAGAAGGGATACTGGTCTGTAGTTGTTGACATCGGAGGGATCGAGTGTAGGTTTTTTCAGAAGGGGTGCAACTCTCGCTCTCTTGAAGACGGGAGGGACGTAGCCAGCGGTCAGGAATGATTTGATGAGCTAGGTGCGGTAAGGGAGAAGGTCTCCAGAAATGGTCTGGAGAAGAGAGGAGGGGATAGGGTCAAGCGGGCAGGTTGTTGGGCGGCCGGCCGTCACAAGACGTGAGATTTCATCTGGAGAGAGAGGGGAGAAAGAGGTCAGGGCACAGGGTAGGGAAGTGTGAGCAGAACCAGCGGTGTCGTTTGACTTAGCAAACGAGGGTCGGATGTCGCCGACCTTCTTTTCAAAATGGTTGACGAAGTCATCTGCAGAGAGGGAGGGGGGGGGAGGAGGATTCAGGAGGGAGGAGAAGGTGGCAAAGAGCTTCCTAGGGTTAGAGGCAGATGCTTGGAATTTAGAGTGGTAGAAAGTGGCTTTAGCAGCAGAGACAGAAGAGGAAAATGTTGAGAGGAGGGAGTGAAAGGATGCCAGGTCCGCAGGGAGGCGAGTTTTCCTCCATTTCCGCTCGGCTGCCCGGAGCCCTGTTCTGTGAGCTCGCAATGAGTCGTCGAGCCACGGAGCGGGAGGGGAGGACCGAGCCGGCCTGGAGGATAGGGGGCATAGAGAGTCAAAGGATGCAGAAAGGGAGGAGAGGAGGGTTGAGGAGGCAGAATCAGGAGATAGGTTGGAGAAGGTTTGAGCAGAGGGAAGAGATGATAGGATGGAAGAGGAGAGAGTAGCATGGGAGAGAGAGCGAAGGTTGGGACGGCGCGATAACATCCGAGTAGGGGCAGTGTGGGAAGTGTTGGATGAGAGCGAGAGGGAAAAGGATACAAGGTAGTGGTCGGAGACTTGGAGGGGAGTTGCAATGAGGTTAGTGGAAGAACAGCATCTAGTAAAGATGAGGTCGAGCGTATTGCCTGCCTTGTGAGTAGGGGGGGAAGGTGAGAGGGTGAGGTCAAAAGAGGAGAGGAGTGGAAAGAAGGAGGCAGAGAGGAATGAGTCAAAGGTAGACGTGGGGAGGTTAAAGTCGCCCAGAACTGTGAGAGGTGAGCCGTCCTCAGGAAAGGACCACCAGATTAGGGTGGCCGCGGCCACGCGGTGTGGAGCGTTTGTATGGTCTGTGCAGAGAGGAGAGAACAGGGATAGACAGACACATAGTTGACAGGCTACAGAAGAGGCTACGCTAATGCAAAGGAGATTGGAATGGCAAGTGGACTAAACGTCTCGAATGTTCAGAAAGTTAAGCTTACGTAGCAAGAATCTTATTGACTAAAATGATTAAAATGATACAGTACTGCTGAAGTAGGCTAGCTGGCAGTGGCTGCGTTGTTGACTTTGTAGGCTAGCTGGCAGTGGCTGCGTTGTTGACACTACACTAATCAAGTCGTTCTGTTGAGTGTAATAGTTTCTACAGTGCTGCTATTCGGGGGCTAGCTGGCTAGCTAGCAGTGTTGATTACGTTACGTTGCGTTAAAAGAACGACAATAGCTGGCTAGCTAACCTAGAAAGTTGCTCTAGACTACACAATTATCTTTGATACAAAGACGGCTATGTAGCTAGCTATGTAGCTAGCTACGATCAAACAAATCAAACCGTTGTACTGTGATGAAATGAAATGAAAATGTGATACTACCTGTGGAGCGAAGCGGAATATGACCGGGTTGTTGAGTTCTATTCGGTAGACGTTGGCTAGCTGTTGG
Organism: Oncorhynchus gorbuscha; assembly: GCF_021184085.1. Taxonomy (NCBI): domain Eukaryota; kingdom Metazoa; phylum Chordata; class Actinopteri; order Salmoniformes; family Salmonidae; genus Oncorhynchus; species Oncorhynchus gorbuscha. The sequence goes on along the minus strand of NC_060178.1, from coordinate 72,939,689 downwards.
CTAGCTAGCAGTGTCTCCTACGTTAAGGATGACAAATAGCTGGCTAGCTAACCTCGGTGAATTAAGATAATCACTCTATTACAAAGTTATGTATATATTGTTTGGAATGATTTGACCCTTTTTCTTATAACAGGAAATTAAAATGGCCACCCTGGTCGACTGACATGCTTCCCATGGTGTAGTAAGTTTGATCATAAAATGGAGCAATTATTTCACCTGTCTGCTGGACAAATAAGGTTACACATTACGAAAGCAAGAGGGTAGTGTGAGGCCACGCACTGTAGTTGCCAGATTGTGTCAGCTCTGTGGAGAGAGGAAGTCACAGCATGTATGTCCACTCTAATCCAGTCCAATTACTCTAGAGTCTATGGCATTTTTTTCTCCTTGGCAGTAGTCGTGCTGTGTTTTGGATTCACTGCAGCAATAGAGCTAGCCAGTCTTATCCCTGTGGGTCAATTAGGCCAGTGGAAACAGAAGTACAGTTGGGATTAGGGGAGTTGTACATTATGTTTCTTTTAACCATGCCTCCACACCTGCCAACAGTAGGTGACGGGTGTCTGACATTGGCCAGGAATAGCGTCCAGGAATAGCGTCAGTTACAAGGAACACTATGCTCTTGTCCCACCTCTGAGACCCAATTGAATAAAGTATATTTCACACTAGTGTCCATGACTATGACTTTGTTGGAATTTGAATCAATGTGCTGGAGAGGTATAAGGATCTCATCTATGAATGGATGACATCAGTCCATTAATGTACCATCAAGTTGTAGCTTAGTTGAGTTTTGGGAGGGAGAGAAGTCAGAATGAGAGAGGATGGACTGGGATGACTGTGTGCATTTAAATCAAAAACTGAGGTGTGAAATAATGATACAACAGAGTGCACAGCATATTCTACAGTGTTTCTGCACTGCAAAGAAATAAGAATGAATTGCCAGAACAATCAATCTTTTGATTCTCAGCCTTTGAGAGTCCTTTCATCTTAGTGTTTGATGCTGTGCATTTGAACTCTCCCTCTCTCAGTTGAAGTAGAGTTGTCACAAAATTTTACATTGTACTTTCTGTGGGATGTGACAATGAACGAAGTCATGATTTTGCAGGTGCTTGCATCTTTCAAATTTCGGAAGGAGAAGGTAGTGTAGGTGGGGAGGAGACTTCGCAAGTGTCGGTGCGGCAGATAGCCTGGCTGTTTAAAGTGTTGGGCCAGTAACTGAAAGGTAACTGGTTCAAATCCCTGAGCCAACTAGATGAACAATTGGATAACGTGCCCTTAACCCTAATTATTTCTCTGGATAAGAGGATCATGTCTGTAAAAATTGTTAAATCCCTGTGAATTGATGATGATTTGAAAAATACCATGGTTGAAAGGGATATGGCAAATAAGTCTGTCTACACAAACGATTGGCAAACTTATTGCAAATTGAAAAATCATGTGAATAAACTGAATAAAAATGAAAAGAAACTACAATATGGAACAAAGATAAGGGTGATTATGCAAATTCAAAGTGCCATGCAAACCTTCAGAAATGAAAACTTATTCAAACACCATTTTACCAGTATTGTACTTGTCTTTGATTTGTCTAGAAACTATATCTGATAATATCTGCGATAGTACTATTGAGGAATTTATATATTATTGTCATTTTTCCCAGACAGCCATACCCAATTGTCATTTCTATCATGTCATTAAACATCCAATTTAGTTGAAATTGAAATATCATATATTTGATTTCTAAAGGATATCTTTTACATTTGTACATTAACTTGTATTGAATATTATTTAAAGTGATTTTTAAGGTTTTCATATTTATTAATAATTCAACATGATGCCTGAATGTATAAACTTGCCTTGGTGACAGCTGAAAACATTTATTTATCATGAAAAATAAGATATTTCCACCCAACCTTTTTGTTAGATTATGAAAACAACCATATGATTTCCATATCTAAAACAAATACATGTATTTAAATTATACATAATATACTAATTTACCTCAAAATATGGGTTGTGATGGAAATGACAAGGTGTGGTGGAAATGACAAGGTGTGGTGGAAATGACAAGGTGAGGTGGAAATGAAATCTATGTAAAACAAAACGTATGAAAACAATATTTTATTGCAAACATTTTGAACAACATCCATTGTTTAATATTTCAGACCTATACCTGGTTGTAAGCCCATCACTTACAAAGTGTACAGCAGTAGCCTATGGGCTACTGAAGCTTAAAAAAGTATGGGTCAGGGACAAGGGCCAGGGACAGGGACAAGTATGGGTCAGGGACAAGGGCAAAATAGTGACATTGAGGTATAAAATGCATCTGAAAAGTTGCTAAAATAATTGATAGAGAGGTGTTTAAAAACGTATGGTGTGATTCCAGTGTGAACTTAACATACACATATATGTATTTGTTTTATTTTTGACCCGGGGACATGGAAGTGCCTAAAGAATGAAAGTAAAAAGCTTGGAGCACCTTATGTGAAAGTTTAGGCAAAAAGGCAAACTCAGCTCCATCATTCATTGAATCAGATGGCTCATTCATCACAAAACCCACTGATATTGCCAACTTTCATTTGCAAGTGTAGCATTTTTAGGTGTGACATGCCAGCAACAAAGTATATCTGAACAAATTAGGAAGGACAAGTAATGTAAAGTGAGTGTGGAAGAGGTAAAAAAGTATTGTTGTCTATCAACAATGTCAAGCCACCAGGGTCTGACAACCTGTTTGGAAAATTACTGAGGATAGTAGCGGGCAATATTGCCACTTCTATTTGCCATATTTTAAATTTAATCCTACTAGAAAGTGTGGCTTGGAGGGAAGCAAAAGTCATTCTGCTACCTAAGAATAGTAAAGCCCCATTTACTGGCTCAAATAACCGACCAATCAGCCTGTTCCCAACCCTTAGTAAACTTTTGGAAAAAATTGTTATTGAAAAGATACAATGCTATTTTACAGTAAACAATTTGACAACAACCTTTCAGCATGCTTATAGGGAAGGACATTCAACAAGCACAGCACTTACACAAATGACTGATGATTGGCTAAGAGAAATTGATGATAAAAAGATTGTTAAGACTTCAGTACGGCTTTTGAGATTATCAATCATAGTCTACTGCTGGAAAAACGTATGTTTATTTGGGACAAATCATCCACTAAACCTTAAACCTCAACTAAATCTTGTAATACATAATGTGGAAATTTAGCAATTTGGGGTGACTAAACTGCTTGGAGTAACCCTGGATTTTAAACGGTCATGGTCAAAACATATTGATTACAACAGTGGCTGAGATGGGGAGAAGTACAATAATAAAGCACCACTCTGCCTTCTTAACAGCAGTATCAACAAGGAAGGTCCTACAGGCCCTAGTGCTGTCGCACCTGGACTACTGTTCCGTCGTGTGGTCAGGTGATAGACAACTGAAGATCTACACCTTCCAACCTGGTACATTTTCATATCCAAATACGTACCTTTACTGTACAGTTGTTACAAAAGGTGTCTCTTTATGATGATAGTGCAATTATTGAAGCATAGCAAGACTAAGTGATCTTATCGAGGATTGAAATCTGCAGAGTAATTACTGTTATCACATTGAGCAGTGATAGACAGTTATTATACGTGAGATGAATGCCTGAGATTCCTTTGCTCATTATTGTACAATAGATGCTGTTTATATCACATTTTTTATATCGATTGGTGAGTCATTTGTGCCAAGGAGGGAGAAACCAAATGGACAGGAGCCTATTGAGGAAGTAGTTTGAATGAAAATAAACACTCCTAGCGGGAGTGGTATAATAGCTCTCGTTTGAGCAAATGTATTACCAACTCACAGACCCCTTACTCTTCTGGTGTCTCCTTTGTTGGAGTGATGTTAGGAGAGTGTTTGGTAAAAGCACAGTCCCATACATGGGGATTGTTTGTGTGTCTGTATGTCAACTTTCTTCAGGAGATTTTGAAACCCCCCGAAAATGGCATACTTCAACAACAAAAACAGAAACATATGTGGTCCAATCATATATGCTTGCTGCCTAGCAACAATTGCTCCATTAGCATAAAGTAATTAAGTCAGAAATGCCCTGCATGATATCTGGACCCTCGTTAGAAGTGAACTTTGTGAGGTGGGTTGACCGAGCGGGCGCTGCCGGGCAGTCTCAATGATGGTTCCCGTAATGAGACATACCCTGCTCTGCAGATGGAGCCAGAGCTGGTGTCAATGGCCTTGGAATGGGGGTGGAAGCCACCATATGATCACTGTGCCATTTCCAATTGAACTATAACACATTTATAATGTCTTTGTAGGGAATCCGTGTAATTAAAGGTTTGGCTGCTGTCAGGAGAACTGGATTTAACTGAACTGGTAAATATTTTACGAATTTAGTATAATTTAATTTTGACAGTGTTTTGAGGAAATAGCTGAATTTAATCACATCGGATAGGCAACTCTTCAGCTCACTTCTGTGTTGCTTTTCTGTTCTGTCCTGTCTTCCTCTGTCCCCTCTCTGCCCCCAGTTTTTTTTCCTGCTCTCCATACAGTTCTTCAGAATCCAACTGAGACAAAATCTGATAAGTGGACCACGCCTTATCTGGGTCCAGAGCTGACCAAAGGCACAGCCTGCAATGTTTTTAAGCCCCATTTTCACTGGCATTTTAAATTAAGGACAAATTAGCCCCAAATTCGAGCTGGGGCGAGAGAAACCAGCAATTTCACAACTGGTGCCACCCTGATTAGAATTTGGGCCTGTTCCTGTTACCTAGCATATGGACAAGCAGTTCTGCAGTAGCCAGACATGGCTGGATCATTCATTTATTTTTGCGCTAAAAAATAAACTTGTAATCAGCCTTCGAACGCTAGCTAGCTAATGTTAGCTAACACTAGCTTGCAAATCAGAGTTGAAACAAAATAACTAGCTAGCTAACGTGAGACAGTAGGAAGTTTATGCTGACCAAGGCCTGGTTTCATGCACGTGTATTTGCAATATGTTTCAATGGGATTTTACCATCACGAATTTGGCATGCTCAAAAGTCAAACTATACTTTGCTCAAACTATACTTTTGTCAACTTTTATTATCATTATTATTATTTATTTTTTACTTGTGCATAAGGCATATGTTTTGTCCATTTGCAATATGATTTCATAGGAAGTCAAAGTCAAAAGTAACTTTTTTGCTCAAAAATCCTTTAGAAATGCAAAATTGACTGGCCCGATGAACTCGGGATGGCCGGGCAGTGATGGTTGTTCCTTTCCATCACTCGTTGTGTTGATTTCATCATGTTCATTTGGTGATGTTTTTTTCACTAAAGAATAATTTTGCAAATGCACGTGCATTCTTAACGTACCTGAGGTCGAATTGTGCTTCTCACCCTAACGATTCTCTCACTGTCACCCAAAAGCAAATGACGTTGTGGGGCAGGCTTCATTTTGGGCCTACTTTTCTAATGGTCGCTGCGCTTAGACCGAGCGGGCTACGGTCAAGTGGGATATCTCGTTGAACTCGGCACGGCCTAGAGATTATGGTAATGCCATTGCCTGCTCTCTGTGTCTTTAAGCACCGCACTTTTTCACTCCATCCTTGCTGTGTGTGTGTGAGAGAGCTTTTATTTGACTGTTGGGAGAAATAACTGATTTACCGTTCAGGAGGGTTACCTAGTCACACATGAAGTTTTGGAAAGATGTGACTTTTTTAACCCTTCAAAACAGACAATGTGACCCAATTAAAGATACTTCCGGTTGACACAGGAAGCTATAGGTAAACACATGTCTTGATTGAGATAGCCACTTACAGAATCCTGAGTTTTAAGTCTTTAAGTTAAGAATTGACTGATCTACACAGGTTTGAATGCAGTGATTTTCATAATGACAGGTTATGTGTTTCAAAACACTTTTAGGGTGAATTTAATCACTTCCGGTTGCTCCAAGAAGCTTAGAATCAACACAGGTAGACCTCATAGTGGCCTGATGGATTGTCATCGAAGAGAGGTTCATACGGAATTCATAACCCACATAGGCTTCAGGTTGAATTTAGGGGTGCAGGCAATGTATTGTAAGTCAGTGCAAACTGTTTGATGTAAACACCTTCTTTTAACTGGTAAGGGTTAATGCCACATGGTCAATGTTAGGCTTGCACGTATCGGAGGACCTCAGGTACGTACCTGAGGTCGAATTGTGCTTCTCCCCCTAACGGTTCTCTCACTGTCACCCAAAAGCAAATGACATTGAGGGCCAGGCTTCATTTTGGGCCTACTTTTTTTCAAGGTCTCGTTGAACTCGGCACAGTCTGGAGACTATGGTGATGCCATTTTTAGTGTTGATTTCAGAATGCCATTTTGGTGATGGTCCCTCTCCGTTTAAACATATTGCAAATGTATACAAGTCAACTAGCAAGTCTGTGTCCATCAGACAATTAGATGTCATTCTGACACCAAACTGATACCAATTGACACCAAACCCACTTTTTCCAACTCATTTAGAAGCCTACTATCACATATGTCAGAGCAGGCCCATAATTCACAGCGCCTTCAGTTTAAAAAATAATAAAAATGTAAAACACATAGTTACGTTCTAGCTGTGGGTCCAGTTCGGACATTATGTGTAGGCCTATGTGAGGTGACCCCGAATCCCGAGTTTCGGCTCAATAGGTCCTTCGGTGCCCGAGCAAAACCCTAATTGGTGCTGAAAATCCACTTTTTTCCATGCCTTGCTACGGGGTCCTTGAATGAGCTATCGGACAGAAATGTTGGGGTCCGTCTCTATGGGCCGAACCGGTTTCAATGCACCTAGTCTTATGTCTCTGAGACTTTTCTAAATGTTGTCATTTTCGTAATGGTCAAAATGAATTGAAGTCATTGCAAATGTACGAGGCTGTTTCTCAGTCCGAGAACCTTCTAGAGCCACCTAACTCACCACGCACTATCAACCTGAGGTCTAGAACAGGTTTCTAAAGTTTCGGAACTCTAGGTCTGACGGTTCTTTTTTAGCTCGAACAAAGCTAACTATTACAGGCACTGTCTGTCTCTACGCACCCCAATACGTCCCTCCTTCCAAGTTGTGTGTCTGTGTGATTTAGTTTTCCTTTGAAATTTTATGGGAAGAATGACTGATTTACAGTTCATGGGGGTTGACTAATCACACAAATGAAGTTTTGGACAGATATAACTTTTTTAACCCTTTGAAACAGCCCCTGAGACACCAATTATAGCACTTCCGGTTGGCAATGGAAGCTATAAGTCAACACATATCCTCATTGGGGTATGCTTTTACAGAAACCTGAGTTTTAAGTCTTTACGTTAAGAACTGACTGATTTACATAGGGTTGAATGCACTATGTCTATCAAACTGCAGGCGGGGTATGGATATACACTTTTAGGGTGATTTTAACCACTTCCGGTTGTTCCAGGAAGCTTAATCGACACAGGTAGACCTCATAGTGTCCTGATGCACTGTCATCGAAGACAGGTTCATAAGGCATTCATAACCCACATAGGCCTCCGGTTAAATTTAGAGGAGCAGGCAATGTATTCCTATGGGGAGAGATGTCATTTTAATCTGTGAGATCAAAAAACCCTGTTCTACTGTTAAGGGTTAGTGCTACACGGTCAAGGTTAGGCTTGCACAGATCGGGAGGACCTTAGGAACGTACCTGAGGTCGAATTGTGCTTCTCACCCTAACGGTTCTCTCACTATCACCCAAAAGCAAATTACGTTGTGGGGCAGGCTTCATTTTGGGCCTACTTTTCTAATGGTCGCTGCACTTAGACTGAGCGAGCTACCGTCAAGCGGGATATCTCGTTGAACTCTGCACGGCCTAGGGATTATGGTAATGCCATTGCCTGCTCTCTGTGTCTTTAAGCACCACACTTTGTCACTGCATCCTTGCTGTGTGTGTGTGTGTGTGTGTGTGTGTGTGTGTGTGTGTGTGTGTGTGTGCGCGTGTGTGTGTGTGTGTGTGTGTGTGTGTGTGTGTGTGTGTGTGTGTGTGTGTGTGTGTGTGTGTGTGTGTGTGTGTGTGTGTGTGTGTGTGTGTGTGTGTGTGTGTGTGTGTGTGTGTGTGTGTGTGTGTGTGTGTGTGTGTGTGTGTGTGTGAGAGAGCTTTTCTTTAACATCTGTTGGGAGAAATGACTGACTTACAGTTTATGGGGGTTGCCTAATCACACATATGAAGTTTTGAAAAGATCTGACAGCCACTATAACAGCCACTATGACACCATTTAAGGCACTTCCGGTTGGCACAGGAAGCTATAAATAAACTCATATCCTGATTGGGGTATGCCTTTACAGAATCCTGAGTTAAGTCCTTACGTTAACCTGTTACTCCTACCCCCTACTTTTTCGAACATTCTGTTAAAAATCGCGCAACATTTCAGCGCCCTGCTGCTCATGCCAGGAATATAGTATATGCATATGATTAGTATGTGTGGATAGAAAACACTCGTTTATAAACGTTTATAAAACTGGTTAAATCACGGCTGTGACTATAACAGAACGTGCGTCTCATCGAAAAGCGCAGGAAAATCTGATCACTGAAAATGGAAATATATATCCATCCGCCACTTCAACCCATTGATAAAGGCGAACCACAATAAATGGGGCTGAGGTTGCAATACCTACAGCTTCCACACGATGTCAACAGTATTGTCATTTTCCTAGGCTTTGTTTCTTGGTCAAACGAAGAAGAGACAAGCCAGTCTCCGACTGGATATTTTGGTTGAGATTTACACGGACATTATTTCCAGACGGACAGCTAAAGAATATACTTCGCCTCGTGATCAATCTGATCGCTTATTAATGTTTACTAATACCTAAAGTTGCATTACAAAAGTATTTTGAAGTGTTTTGTGAAAGTTTATCGTCAACTTTTTTTATAAAAAAAATGACGTTACGTTATAAGACGCTATTTTTTTCCGTTTATCACACAGTCTTCATAGATTGATATCTAGGCTATATATGGACCGATTTAATCGAGAAAAAGACCCAATAGTGATTATGGGACATCTAGGAGTGCCAACAAAGAAGATGGTCAAAGGTAATGAATGTTTTATATTTTATTTGTGCGGTTTGTGTAGCGACGACTATGCTAATTATTTTGTTTACGTCCCCTGCGGGTCTTTTGGGGTGTTACATGCTATCAGATAATAGCTTCTCATGCTTTCGCCGAAAAGCATTTTACAAATCTGACTTGTTGCCTGGATTCACAACGAGTGTAGCTTTAATTCAATACCCTGCATGTGTATTTTAATGAACGTTTGAGTTTTAACTAGTACTATTAGCATTTAGCGTAGCGCATTTGCATTTCCAGATGTCTAGATGGGACGCCTGCGTGTCATATAGGAGCAAGAGGTTAAGAACTGAGTTATTTACGGAGGGTTTAGTGAGTGTGTGTTATTTCAGAAAATCATGGAAATCACAGACATCTCGCAGAGCTCCGCAGCACACTTTAAAAAGATTTGTATGAACACCCTGCAACTGGATCTGTAACTGTTTAAAAAAAACTATTTTGAACATCAACAATTTGTCATTGTACGATTTCTCTTAAATGACGATAGATAAATGGCTGGTTCTTTTTTTTATTGACACCGGAGGCTCCTTGACTTTGATGTGAAGTGGAAAAAATATTTCTCTATTTTCACTTTGGACCTTTAATCCCAAAGAAATGGCCATAATTCAAAAACTGTTGAGGCCTAGACGCTATCTTGTTTGGGGCCAACTGCCCATTATGCCAAACCTAAGCTCACCAAGTTTCGGCTTCAAAATATTTTCTGTTTTGGAGATAAGGCCCCGTCGTGATTCGTGATGGGTTGTACAATTGCAATATGATTGCTTATGCCCTCTTGTGGGATTTTCCGGGACAGCGGAAAAATGACCAAAATTGGATTGTTTTATAAAACGGAAATCGAATGTCAGAGAAAGTTCGTTTGATGACTTCCCGGTAGGTCCGGCCCTGCCGCATTGCCTGACGCCGAACGCATATTTTAGAAACGTTTTCGGACGTCTAGTAAGGGACTGTACATTTGCAATATGGACTTTCTCACTGACCATACAGCAAATGTCAAAATGTTCCCTTAAGGTATGTTAGGACTGTGTAGCAGCTTGCCCACACCCACCTGGTTTGGGCACACCTGAGGATGGAGAAAACCAGCAGATCGGGAACCGGATCCACTGGCCCGGAGTCAAGCGCGCCGTGGAGGACTACTGCCGTAGTTGCCCGGAGTGCCAGATCACAGCTCCGAAGGTGCATTACTGAAACCCTTTGGTTCCCTTGCCCATTATAGGAGTGCCATTCGAGTGGGTGGCAATGGATCAGGTGTTGTCCGGTGAAGACTGCGAGGAGACACCAAACCGTCCTGGTAATTGTGGATTACGCCACCCGGAATCCTGAGGCAATCCCGCTACGCACAGCGGCAGCAAAAGCTATCGCACGGGAGCTCCTGACGGACCAGGGCACCGCGTTCATGTTTTGTGTGATGAAAGATATCTGCAAATTTTACGAATAAAACAGGTGAGGACCAATGTATACCATCCACAAATGGACGGGCTGGTGGAACTCTTCAATAAGACCCTAAAACAGATGCTGAAGAAGGTCATCGAGAGAGACGGGAGGAACTGGGTCCAGCTGCTGTCCCACCTGATGATTTCAGTGCACGAGGTACCCCAAACATCTACGTGGTTCTCCCCCTGTATGGCTGTCAGCCCCTCGGGCTGCTGGACCTAGCCAAGGAGGCCTGGGAAGAGCAGCTGACCCCCCATCGCAGCGTAGTAGAACATATGGAGGAAATGAGGGAGAGGATGAAGGCAATTTGGCCAGTGGTGAGAGAGCACATGGCCAAAACCCAACGTACCCAGGAGTGTGTCTACAACCAGGGGGCCAACCACAAGAGTTCCAACCAGGTGAGAAGGTCTTGGTGCTGATCCCTACAACAGAGTGTAAATTCCTGGCTATGTGGCATGGGCCCTATGACGTCGTTGAGAGGGTAGGCGACGTCAACTATAAGGTCTGCCAACCGGAGATAACCCCTCCAGTTTTACAATGTGAACTTACAGAAGAAATGGCACGAACGCGAGGCGCTGTTCGTAATGTGGATCCGGCCACAGCAGGACCCGCCCTCGGTCAAAGTTGCAATGGGGGAAAACCTCAGCCCGACCCAACAACAAGAGCTCAGAGAGTTGGTCCAGCAGAATATGGCCGTGTTCTCCGAGGTGCCGGGGCGCACAGATCTCTTGGAACATCATATCCATACCCGTCCGCGAGAAAAAGTGCGTAAACAGCCATACCGGATACCAGAAGCCCGGAGGGTGGCGGTCCAGTGGGAAGTGACGACAATGCTAGTAATGGGGGCACTCGAGGAGTCAAAGAGTGAGTGGTCTAGCCCCAAGGTGCTCACTCCGAAAACAGATGGAACCGTCCGCTTCTGTAATGAACGAGGTCAGTAAGTCCGATGCCTACCCCATGACAACAAAGTCAAAGTATTGGAGTGGCCATTACAAAGCCCTGACCAGAATCCCATAGCAAACTGAAAAAGCATGTGCGAGCAAGGAGGCCTACAAACCTGACTCAGTTACACCAGCTCTGTCAGGAGGAATGGGCCAAAATTCACCCAACTTATTGTGGGAAGCTTGTGGAAGGCTACCCAAAATGTTTGACCCAAGTTAACAATTGAAAGGCAATGCTACGAAATACTAATTGAGTGTATGTAAACTTCTGACCCACTGGGAATATGACGAAAGAAAAAAAGCTAAAATAAATAATTCTCGCTACTATTATTCTGAGATTTCACAATCTTAAAATAAAGTGGTGATCCTAACTGACATAAGACAGGGAATTTTACTAGGATTAAATGTCAGGAATTGTGAAAAACTGAGTTTAACTTCTTGGTGACGGGGCAGTATTTTCACGTCCGGATGAAATGCATGCCCAAATTCAACTGCCTGCTACTCATCCCCATAAGATAAGATAAAAAATAACATTATAAATATTCACTTACCTTTGATCTTCATCAGAATGCACTCCCAGGAATCCCAGTTCAACAATAAATGTTTGATTTGTTCGATAAAGTCCATAATTTATCTCCAAATACCTCCTTTTTGTTTTCACGCGTTTAGCAGAGTAATCCAAATTCATGACACGTGAGCAGACGAAAAGTACAAAAGTTCCGTTACAGCCAGTCGAAACATGTCAATCGAAGTATAGAATCAATCTTTAGGATGTTTTAACATAATCTTCAATAATGTTCCAACCGGAGAATTCCTTTGTCTTCAGAAATGCAATGGAACGAGAGCTAACTCTCACGTGAACATGCGTGACCAGCTCATGCCACTCAGCAAACCCATGACTCATTCAGCTCCCATTCCCCCCACTTTCACAGTAGAAGCATCAAACAAGGTTCTAAAGACTGTTGACATCTAGTGGAAGCCTTAGGAAGTGCAATTTGACCCCATAGCCACTGTATATTCGATAAGGAATCACTTGAAAAACTACAAACCTCAGATTTCCCACTTCCTGGTTGGATTTTTTTCTCAGGTTTTTGCCTGCCATATGAGTTCTGTTATACTCACAGACATCATTCAAACAGTGTCAGAAACGATCTAATTTGTCTGTTTTCTATCTAAATTTACTAATAATATGCATATAATATGCATATAATATGCTAATGCTAATAATATGCATATATTAGTAACTGGGCCTGAGTAGCAGGCAGTTTACTCTGGGCACCTTATTCATCCAAGCTACTCAATACTGCCCCCAGCCATAACAAGTTAATCAGCTTCTTGATATGCCACGCCTGTCAGGTGAATATATCATTTTGGTAAAGAAGATATACTCACTAACATGGATCTGAACATATTTGTACAGACATAATGTCTGGGATATTTTATTTCAGCTCATGAAACATGGGACCAACACTTTACATGTTGCATTCATATTTTTGTTCAGTATTATTATAAATGTAGCATTAACATGTTGAAAATCTGATTTGTCTGCAGCCGGCTCTGATCGTAGTGTAATGAGACAAGCATGGAGAGTGAGCTCATCCGTTGTGGTTGGCGTGGCATCGACTGTGCCACAAAACTATGTTGAATGGGTCCAAGTCAATATCCACGTTTATAAACAGAGTGTTGCTACTGTTATTGTTATTTGTGGTGGTAATTATTATTTTTTGGTTCTTTGTATGATGATGGAGGGTGTGCAAAAATGTTTTACAGTACATGGGAGGGTGATGTGAATTTTATGGGGACTTTTTGTGACACCTCCAGCCCAACCCAACCCAGGTTTACTTCAAAGTGCCAAAGGAAACGGGGCATTAGTCTCCCCACATCCTGCAACAGTCTCACTCCCACACTGCCAATCATAATGAACCCAGCTCATGCCCATTCCATTTCCCCACTCCCTCAAATGTGCTGACTGTTCCAGTATACCAGAGCCTTCTGTGTTCACAGACACACAGAGGAGCTTGAATTTGGGAGAGAACCAATGGTCAGCTGCCTCACCGCTGGGCTCCTGGCCCAGGTTGTGGTGCGCTCACTCTCTCTCAGGTGCCACTTACCGGTTCTGTATTTGGACCTTGCAATCTGCTCTCCCGTCACCTGACAGGTGTAATCATAGCAGCAGTCAGGCAAAGTGCACCCTTTCTCTCCCCTCGTTCAGTGATTAATTTACATGATGTCCCACTTCATGCCCACTTCCTACACCCACTAAAACGACTATCATCACACAGTCAGCCACAGATTTGTGTGTTTTGTGACATTTATCATAGAGGAAGCACAACCCTAGGAATACATAATATAAAAAACACTGAGCACTCAGCAGCTTGTGATTGTTTACTTTCCTAACCTTAAACTGTTTATTCAAATGTAATTTGTATGTATGTGTGTGTCTCTACATATGTGTCAGCAAGTGTGTCTATTTGTGTGTCTTTCCCTCTTAAGTGTGTAATTGATATGGGCGATAACTTGGTACCAAAAACTGGCAATTTAGATCTTTCTTGGTCACACATTCTCTTTTGGCTTCAAGAAAGTAGCCATTTCCTGTACAGACCATTCATCCGAGAAGGTTTCTTAGTCCCTGCAACTAGGACTATTCACTGTAAACATTATATACTGTAAATACAACATCATTCCTTGCATTTTCTCACCTGAAAAGAGCATCTCTTGTTGACATCTGCATGGTTCAACTATTGCTTTCATGATAAATGAGTGACACTTCCATGAACATGTCAGTAATCCAAACACATTGATGACTCTCATGGGCAGAGAGGAGGCCTGTTGAGTTCACCATAACCAGGTCTGTGTTTCTCTCTGTTTGTGCTTTACGTAAGCCTTGGCAGATGTCGACCCTGAGCACGTGGAGGCGTTGCATCCATTTTTTAATCCCTGCCTCGAGCAGACGAACCATTATCACACTCCATTTGCTCAAACATCGTTTTGTAAAATGTTTTAAACAGTCTGTGTATTGTAAATCGTTTTTCTGTCTGACTCTTTCATGCAGTCCTCTTTTTTTTTTGTGTGTGTGTTTATGGTCGCTTCAACTGCCATAGGGGTTTACCTCACACACACCCGCACACACACTCTTCCTTTATCCCAGCTCAACTTGTGTATTTTGATAAGTACCTTCATGAAAAGTCTCACTTCTTGTCTACCCATTGGCATGGTTGTGCTGGCATGTTCTACAGGATGTGTATCTGTCATGCTGCTTGTTGACACGTCTTCAAAGACTAGTTGTCACCAGGTAGTGGATTCTGAAATCAGCACTTCTATAGGGAGATGATGGAATGTTTTATAATCTTCTCTGGAACTACTGCTATTACACGGAACCCAAACCTGCTACGTGCGTGCGATGACATACGCCATCGTGCGCCATCCTTCAAACATTTATTTTGTCCCCCCACACCAAACGCGTTCACGTCATCTACTGCTGCTGTACAAAACAAACACTGAAACAATTACATTAATTTGGGAAAGGCATTAAACATTAATGGCAATTTAGCTTGCTAGCATGCACTTGCTAGCTAATTTGTCCTGTTTAGCTAGTTTGCTGTTGCTAGCTAATTTGTCCTGGGATATAAACATTGAGTTGTTATTTTACCTGAAATGCACAAGGTCCTCTACTCCAACAATTAATGAACACATAAAACGATCAACGAAATCGTTTCAAGTCATCTCTCCTCCTTCCAGGCTTTTTCTTCTCTGGACTTTATATTGCGATTGGCAACTTTCATAAATTAGGTGCATTTACCGCCACCGACCTCGTTCGTCTTTCAGTCACCCACATGGATATAGCCAAGGAGGAGATGGTATGTGGGTATCTGCTTCTATAAACCAATGAGGACATGGGAGAGACAGCCCTTGCACCGCCTTCAGCATCACAAATATAACTGACTTCTATTTTAGCGCTTGGCAAAGCAGAAGCTTGTTGGCATGTGCGAGCAGTGTGGGTGCAGTAATTTAATAATATAGATTTCGAAATGTATTTTGCAACACTCGCGCATGCAACATGAGCGGTGTAGTCAGGGTATTAAGATCAGCCTTGTCACAGAGAGACACTGATGGAGTGAGTGATGGCGGGGGAGCGAGAGAGATACAGTGAGCTTCAAAAGTACATGTTTTGTTGTTTAGGCTCTGTACTCCAGCACTTTGGATGATACAACGACTATGAGGTTAAGGCACAGACTGTCAGCTTTAATTTGAGTGGATTTTTATTCATATCGGATGAAAATAATAAGTCTATTGACGTGACCCATGTGTTAATTTAATTAACATAATAAAAACAAATCGGAGATATGCATTTTTTTGCACGGGCTGCGTCTCAATCCACCTCGTCCGCATATGTCGGCCTTCCACATCTGCAGTGGAAAGTGGCAGAGCTACAGCACTATTTGTCAGACCAGGAGACATCCTGTAACGGTATCGGTTTCGGTTTTCTCACAAAATGTCTAACGTCTTAACGTTTTGGCATACTGACTAATATGGAAGTATGGAGGTAGTTTTGTGCCAGCAAAAGAAGGGGTTAAATATGTCTCCAAACAGCAATTCAGTGTTACAAGTCCACAGTATATAAAAAGGATGGGAACATTTTAATAACTCAAATTGTGTTGTTGATTGACCAGACTGAAAAAAAAACACAAGGCCAATCCCTGGTGGTGCAGAGGGTTTATGATCTGGCTGCAGGTCAGAAGATTACAGGTTCAATCCCACATAGCCTTTTACCATGTTTATTTTGAAAATAAACACTGTTAAATAGAGGCTCAGATATACAGTGCCTTCGGAAAGTATTCAGACACCTTCACTTTTGGTACGTTAGCCTTATTCTAAAACTGATTTAATTAGTTTTTCCCAAAACAATCTACACACAATACCCCATAATGACAAAGTGAAAACAGGTTTTTAGAAATGTTTGCAAATGATTAAAAACAAGAAACAGAAAGACCTTATATATATATAAGCATTCAGGCCCTTTGCTATGAGACTCGAAATTGAGCTCAGGTGCATCCTGTTTCAATTGATCATCCTTGAGATGTTTCTTCACCTTGATTGGAGTCCACCTGTGGTAAATTCAATTGATTTGCCATGATTTGGAAAGGCACACAGCTGTCTATATAAGGTCCCACAGTTAACAGCGCATGTCAGAGTAAGCCAAAAGGTCAACGGAATTTTCCATAGAGCTCAGAGACAGGATTGTGTCGAGGCACAGATCTGGGGAAGGGTACCTGAACATTTCTGCAGCGTTGAAGATCACCAAGAACACATTGGCCTCCATCATTCTTAAATGGAAAAGTTTGGAACCACAACATTTTAGTGAATGTTAGGAGAATAATCCAAGGATTTTTAATTGAATTATTTTGGGGAAAAATATTTTATCACTCTGACGGTAGATAAAACCTCAGCTAAAACTAAATGGGAATCTTAGCTAATGTTCCCGGTTTACTCGGAAGTCTATAAGCCATTTTCTGTCATTGTATGTCACCTTTAACCTGACCCAAATAAAGTCTTATATTCTCATTGCTTCCATGCCCATATGTACTATATACTACATGGCCAGGCTTTCAACTAGATGTTGGAACATTGCTGCATGGACTTACTTCCATTCAGCCACAAGCATTAGTGATGTTGGGTGATTAGGTCTGGCTTGCAGTCGGCTTTCCAATTCATAGCAAATGTGTTCAATTGGGTTGTGGTCTGGATGCTCTGTGTAGGCCAGTCATGTTCTTCCACACCGATCTTGACAAACCATTTCTCTATGGGTCTCGCTTTGTGTTTCTGAAACAGGAATGGGCCTTCCCAAAACTGTTGTCACAAAGTTGGAAGCACAGAATTGTCTAAAATGTTTGCTGTAGCTTTAACATTTCCCTTCACTGGAACTTTTTATTTATTTTTAAGACAACTACTGAAATATCACATTTTCATAAAATTCAACCATCGGACTGATGATGAAGCACAATTCATCACTCCAAATAACTCATTTTCACTGCTCCGGAGTCCAGTGGCGGTGAGCTTTACACCACTCCAGCCGACGCTTGGCATTACGCATGGTGATCTTAGGCTTGTGTGCGGCTACTCGGCCATGGAAACCAATTTCATGAAGCTCCAGATTAACAGTTCTTGTGCTGACATTGCTTCCAGAGGCAATATGGAACTCTGGTCTTGCAACCAAGGACATACACTTTTTACGTGCTTTGCGCTTCAGCACACGGCAGTTCCATTCTGTGAGCCTGTGTGGCCTATCACTTCGTAGCTGAGCCTTTCTTGCTCCTTCACAATAAAAGGACTTACATTTGACCAGGTTGCTCTGAGAGGGAAATTTGATGAACTGTACTGACTTCTTGGAAAGGTGGCAACCCATGATGGTGCCATGTTGAAAGTCACAGAGCTCTTCAGTACGGGCCATTCTACTGCCAATGTTTGTCTAATGAGATTGCATGGCTGTGTTCTTACCTGTCAGCAACGGTGTGTGGTTGAAATAGCCGAATCAATTTGAAGGGTTGTCCACATACTTTTCTCCATGTAGTGTATTACATTTTAATCCTGGCCCTCAGGGTAGCAATATTAAATGTATGTAATCTGACATCAGTTCTGTTCTTACAGACCCAAATTTGTCTGAATTTGAACAAATACGATAAAAGGGGAGAGCTGCTATACATTATTTATGTAAAAAAAGTTGCAAAAATAGCCATGTAATAGTGCTCTCTCCTGGGTGAGTCACGCTAGACTGGCCTAGCCCATCCCATGCACTGCAGCCCTCCTTTCTGACTCAGCAAAAATCCCTTATTGTTCCACGCCAGCTGGACTAAGCAATATCTCTTTTCTTATTAAATAAACATTATGAAATAGAGGGAAAATAACTGAAATTATGTAAAAAGAAAGGGGTTTAGAGGAACATAAGAAAGAGCAGTTGTGAGGTAAGCCTGTTAATATTTAAAAGCCTAAAGTTAGGGAATTGACTATCACAGTTTTAGAGGAAAGAAAAACAAACTTTGTTTCTTTCTCTTGAGCGCTCTAGTGTGGCATAGACAGCCGACTGATTTTTTTTTTACTCCACAGAAGTGTTCTCTTAATATATGACTGTAGTGAGGCTGAATGAACGCTCGATCTGAACACTGTGTAGGCAGCACCAGAACCAAACAATGACATGAATAGAGCTACAGTGCCAGCTTTTCATGATGAATTAAAAATCAGTGGGCATTGCATAAGCCATGTATGTTGGCCCTGCCATGGGTTGTAATAAGTTATCACTCAAAGGTTTATACAGTATATTACACAGTTGTTCCTTGTTTCTATTTGAAGCTTAACTTTATACATTTAGTTTTGTTCACTCCCTTAAGGCAAATAATCGTGAGAGCAAATTATGACCTCCATTTTTAATGATATACCACCCACCTGCTTTTCACAGGGGGGGGAAGAGTGGTGTAAGCATTTTTTCTTCAAGATCAAGTCTGTCTCAATACCCATCTTGGCAGCAACTGATGAATACAGATGCCTTCAGGTCTAATGGAAAACATCGTGTTTTCCTCCCTTGAGAAGAAGAACAAAATGAAAAAAGTGAACTCATATGCTAGCACCTCAGATTGAAGCTGCCAGACTTCGTCTACCTTGAAGGTCTGCAGTCACAAATAATTGATCACAAGAGCAAGTTGGATTCAAAACCTCAACATTAAATGGACAACTGCGAGTCGGCAGCAAATGGTCAATCATTCATTTTTGAAGAAATAGAATGCGTAGATATTCATGGGTGATGGAAGAATGGACTGCTTTTTTATGGCACCTAGCATGCGCTCACACACGCGCACACACACACACACTTTATTACAAAGGCCTATACTGTACAGTGCAACCACACACACCCAAAGTGCAGTGCACATTTGTTCTCCATATCTCTCTCACAGACACATGAGTGAGTCTATCTCATCTGAAACAAACCAAAGCAAGAGCTTAACACTGCTAACCAGATGGCAGGTCCTCCTCTATATTTTCCACTGTTGTTCTCCTGTTGTGATAACAGTGACTTGGCGTTGTGCTAGCAGTGACAGTAAATTCCCAATCCAGCCAAGAAGGCCGTAGTGTCTGTGTGAACACATTGTGGCCGTGTACTGATCTTCCCTCCATTCAGACTCCCATGGAGGAGATGGAAGGGAGAAGCTGTGAAAGACCGTGACTTTCAGCCTGTATTGATTTGTGAGAAAGGAATGATCCAGTGTCCATTTGTTAACCACCAGACAGTGCAGGGATTAGCATGGTCCTCCTCATTCACACTGAAACAGAGCGAGGGAGGGTGTTTTATGTATCGCTACAGGCTGATAAGAGCGCAGCTTGCTAGTTGAAACACGCACAGTGAAACACGCACAGGCCTGTTTCCAGGGACCCGATAAGACACAAGAAGTTTGGTAGGGAAGGTCGACACAATGCATACACACACATGCATGCATGCACACACACACACAAATTATTAATCACTTTCTTATCCACCATGTTTGATGTCTGTCAATATTCATACAAAACTGACCATTTCACTTTACTTTACTAAACGCAACAAGGATCATGTCGGCCCCTTTGACACGTCATTCTGAAAGAGCAGGCTTTGTGACAGTATTAAAAGAAGACTGTTATGCTTTGTGTCCTGGTTGAGGCTGTGAAGAAATTAAGCTGGATGTACACTGAACAAAAATACAACGTAGCATGTAAAGTGTTGGTCCCATATTTCATGTGCTCAAAAAAAAATATCCCTGAAATGTTCCATATGCACAAATTTGTTACATCCCTGTTAGTGAGCATTTGTCCTTTGCCAAGATAATCTATCCACCTGACAAGAGTGGCATATCAAGAAGCTGATTATACAGCATGATCATTACACAGGTTCACCATGTGCTGGGAACAATAAAAGGACACTTTAAAATGTGAAGTTATGACTCACAGCACAATGCTACAGAGGGAGGGAGCGTGTGATTTGCATGCTGACTGCAGGAATGTCCACCAGACCTGTTGCCAGATAATTGAATGTTCATGTCTACCATAAGCTGCCTCCAATGTCATTTTAGAGAATTTGGCATTACGTCCAACCAGCCTTACAACCGCAGACCACGTGTAACCACGCCACCCCAGGACTTCTACATTCGGCTTCTTCACCTGCAGGGGGTTGGGGGGGAAACTAATTCTGATTGGCTGTGCCTGGCTCCTCAGTGGGTGGGCCTAGCTACCAAGTGGGTGGGCCTATCCCCTCCCAAGACCCACTCATGGCTGCACCCCTGCCCAGTCATGTGAAATGAATTTATTTAAATTGATTTCCTTATATGAACTGTAACTCAGTAAAATGCTCAATTGTTGCATGTTGTGTTTATATTTTTGTTCAGTATATGTTTAGCTCTCAATATCACTTTTCACTTGAGCTGTGTGACTCAGAAAATAATTAACACTAGAACCGCCAAGTATGTATTTTTAATGTCATGTGAATTTGAAGATGTGAATCGCATTTCCTGGTTGCTAAAATTCTAATAGTTTATTAAATGTTGGTTTATGTGGCCAAGTAAGTATAGTGTAGAGAATCATTGTCCCATCTAAACCGATGTGAAATATATTTTAAACAAAAATATGGTATTTTCAGCTGTTTGATGTTGGTGTACATGACCAAAAGTAAAAGATGCAAAAACTCATATTAAGAATGGGAAGCATAGAGAACGTGCTGAGAACAGATATACTTCTTCTTAGAGTAGATTTTAATGAGTGACAGATCTATAACTCACATATCTCTGTGAATTTGGTCAGGTCACCCAAAAAGATACATTTTGCAGCTTTAAAATGTTAATATCTCTGCCATTTTTTAAGTCCCCATTCCTTTTTTAAAAGTTTCCTAAATAAGTCTATTTAGCACACTCACGTTGTTAGAACTTTTATATCATAAACAGACATTGTGTTATACGCAGTTAAGTGGACATGTTATCCCTCCCCTGCTCTTTCTTACAGTTGCCTGCCCAGCTGATAATGGCTCATAGAAACTACACCTAAACTAGAAACTAGTTTCACACATATAACAATAGATGTAGCCTAAAAACAATATTAAATTAAGAATTATATGATGGGTGACTATATTGTGAATGGAAGAGACTAATGTACAGCAAATATAGACTGAAATACAAATAAAACCTTTAGACACCAACATCTGCCTACTTTGTCTAGTGGCTGATATGAAAAGAATGTCCTATCCCTTATCCACAGCACAATCCATTGTATTGTGCATTGTTTTATCTGTTCCTAGGAGAAGCGTGAAATCTCTTCCTTTTTTGGGCCATCATTTCCTGATGAGGCCTTTTTTTCCAATCACACACATGTTCCTTGGCTGCCTTTGGAGCAGGGAAGTGTGTGTATGTGTGCTCTATCTCTGCCTCTGCTATCCGTTTGATGCCTGATCAAAGGAACACACTCCACCTGGAATCAGCGCTAGACCAGACACCTATCTGACTGCCTGTCCCCAGAGTATCTTTGAAACCTGCAGGAGCACAGAGGAGCACATGAACAATACATGAGAAGGAAAGGGGCAGAGGGGGAAGGTTCGATGAGAGTCAAGGGGAGATAGTGAATGGTTTTATGGATGAGAGGGTTTTATGGCTGAGAGGTAAGGGAAATGGGATGGGGGAAGGGATTGGTGTGTGGGGGGAGAGAATGAGAGGGCGAGAGAGAGAGCGTGAACAGAGAAAGAGAGAGGAGTCAATGACTACTAAATCCTTACTAAATCCTTGACCCATGGATCAGCCCTATTACTCTGTAGTCCTGTTCAAGGAGCCAGAGCCTTCCAGTCCCAGATGTGCACACAGGCAGTTATATAGGGCTATTGGCACTTGCAGTAAAAGCAATACACATCAACCAGGACATTGTCATCATGGAAGCCATTGGTGTGGGTGTCGGTGCAAGTCTCTGTGTGAGTGTCTGTGTCCTGTTTAGTTTCTGTCCTATGTGTTTGTCTGTGCAGTACTGTAAGTTCTCTGTGTCTTGGACAATTTGTTAGAGTATACATGAGTGAACACAAGCTGTGGTGCTTCCCATGCCGTGATGAGTATTTTTGTTCCAGAACAAGCACAGTCCATTTACTTTCACTGTCTCTGACATGTGTCTCGAACGCACACGCACACACACACACACACACACACACACACACACACACACACACACACACACACACACACACACACACACACACACACACACACACACACACACACACACACACACACACACACACACACACACACACACACACACACACACACACACACACACACACACACACACACACACACACACACACACACACACACACACACACACACACAACCCCTGCTCCACCAAAGGCAGCACACACATATACATCAATTAATCAAAGGAGGTATAGAGCCACTTACCTTACTGAGAGATATGGAGAAATTGAACAGTTACATATGGTCATATCCCACTGGGCACAGACATCTATTCAACGTCTATTCCACGTTGGCTCAACCAGTGTGTGTGTAACAGAATAATTTTAAACCGTCCCCTCGCCCTTACCCAGGCGCGAACCAGGGACCTTCTGCACACATCAACAACAGTCACCCACGAAGCATCGTTACCCATCGCTCCACAAAAGCCACGGCCCTTGAAGAGCAAGGGGAACTACTACTTCAAGGTCTCAGAGCAAGTGACGTAACCGATTGAAACGCTATTTAGCCCACACCGCTAACTAAGCTAGCCGTTTCACATCCGTTACATGTGCCCAGTGGGATGCATCTATTTAAAACTCATAAAATGCCTACATGATACCTTGTGTATATTAGGCCATGTGTACCCACAGTCTCTGTCACGCGAACACAGACACCCATAAGGACTGATGCACTCACAAGCACTCACTTACCTGCATACTTATTTTGTTCATTGTCATACTGTACAGGTGGTTGTCTTGGTCATAGTCATCCATCCCAGTGGTATCAACAATCGTCCCAAAGTACAGTATAATACGTTCTGTGCTAAACGTAGCCAGTGGTGTGGAAGAATGACAGAGATGTCCTTTAGTTAAAATAGTGCTAAAGTCATAGATAGGGCTTTAGCACAGTGGTCCTCAGAGACATGGACAAAATGAGTGTATTTGGCATGCTGTGGACTGGCGCATGACCCCGTGTGTTTGAGACTTAGGGAATCCGGGCCGATCCTGTTTATGCCTGCATCCTCCGGCTGCCTTATCTCAGAGCCACTGATCCATGAACAGATTCAATGTTCTGGAAGACCTAGGTAGGGAAAAAGAGAGGGAGAGGAACTCACTTATATAAAACACACTGTTGAAAGTACAGTATGCTGAAAGATACACAATTGCTTAAACACACACATGCACACATATACACTGGAACACGAACACACGCTCTTGCACAAGCTCTCACGAGCTGGCACAAAACAGACATAGACAAGGACACACATACACACACGCACAAACACACCCACGGTCCCTCATATCTGCTCTGAGGTGTTGTCCTCTGCGGGATTGCAGCCGAGTGACTGACGTTGTGTGTTTGATATAGCACCAGTGAGTGTGTTCAGGGCTATTGTTATTTATCACAGAGAAGGGCCATCCCTGTGAGGTATTAGTGCTTAAACATGGGAGCCCTGGCCAATTACAGCAGCCCAGAAAGATCTTGCTGGGACCCCATCTCAGGACCTCCACACTAATCCGTCTAGCAAATGAGACACATTGTTACACTCACTTTACCACAGTGAGACTAAAGCTCATGACCGGGGAGACTCACACAGACACAGAATACTGTGTCCCCCTGCCAGCAAGCTATAGGCCTGTTGCTGTGATAAGCCTTATGCTTAATATCAAAGCTCTTATCAGGAATCTGGTACAAGATCCCCAGTCTAGTCATCTTGGTAGACATGATAACAGATCCATCCCCCTGCTAATCTGATCAAATGGGACAGAAACTCCTATGCTGGCACCTCAACTTTGTGTGTGTGTGTGTGCATGCGTGTGTGTGGTCTTCTAACATTATCGGGTGAGCACGGGGTGTTGTCTATCTCCAAATGAAAACAGGATAGGCTCCCCACTCATACGCACCAATGACATCCTATCCTCCTCTCTGATGGATTTCAAAGGATTGCAGCATCCACGCAGGCATGGCAGCTTGAGGGGGTAAAATATCTGAAAATATAGAAATGGAGTGAGCGCAGTACGAACCCAGGCCAGACTTCATCATCATAAAAACATTCCAACTGCAGGAGGGGAAATTACAATCCCACTGGTTCCCATGCAGTCACAATTATGTTGGACGATTAGGTTGCCAGATTAAAAAGTTATCAGAGAGAATATGAATGCTGTAATTGTCACTGTCCATCACAAGAGCAGTCCAGCTGAGGAGCCAGACACACATCTATCACAGCGAGAATTACCACCATTATCCTGCCTTGACCACTTCAGACGGCTGCTATTGACTGCCATCTTGTGAAGACGGGAAGAAGCTTTGAAGTTGGACTAGCCACAACCCACCCGTAAAATAAACATATTATACTTGAAGCGATGATTGGATAGTCAATCGCCACATTTAGAAATACTGTATGGCTCATGTTATTCACATTTTTCATACGTACAATATATTACATATGACATGCATACATGTACTCAGTTGTAGAAAACCTGTAGAAAATCAATCAAATCAATACGTTGTCCTGTTCTTTACTATGTAGCATTATGATAGGGATTGAACTCTGACCTTTAACTGTCAATGTGGGCCTAGATCTGCTTCCCTCTAATCTTCTGTGATCAACCACACGTGTCTTGATATATGAAAAAAACTATACAGCACGGTAGACGTTTGAACGTCTGGAAGAACAATCTGGCCTAAATGGCAATGTACTCTTACAATCTCTACCCGGCACAGCCAGAAGAGGACTGGCCACACCTCTGAGGCTGGTTCCTCTAGGTTTATTCCTAGGTTCATGTCTTCCTAGGGAGTTTTTCCTTGCCACTGTGCTTCTACATCTGCATTGCTTGCTTGTGGGGTTTTATGCAGGGTATCTGTAAAGCACTTCGTGACAATTGCTGATGTAAAAAGGGCTTTATAAAATGAAATGGATTGATTTATGGACAGATCATGGGAAATACAGGCACAATAATAGGGTCCTGCATGTGTAGAAGAATAAAGAACAGAATACAACACTCCTAGGATGCATCTACAAACACACTGAAGAACGCTTCTACTGTGCTGTACTTCACGCCTGGCTGCCTGCTGCTGAGCTCTCCACAGCTTTCTATTTCTCCCCCAGACTCTCCTTCGAGGACGTAGCTTATGCAAACGTCTCCTCCCCAAAGTTTATCTCTCTGTGTTTTTGTGTGTGTGTGTGTATGTGTTCCCGAGGGGCTGATAGATGAATGTTTGACTAGCGTTAAAGGAGGAAATGATCAGATATCTTTATTTTCTGGATGTGGGGATGTGTGATTGTCAGATTTGTCTGTGCAAATAAGCAGCGACAAGGAGGGAACTTCTTCTTCTCCCTCTTCCATTGGCACGCCATGGCAACGTATATCTCAATGCAGGTTTAATCTTCCCTGCATACTGCTCCCTGTTCACAACATGGTGCCTGCCTCCCTGCTGATGCTCCACGGGGGACGTGAGTGATTGATGTATGTGTTTGTCTCTGAGGTTTGTTGTTTGTCTTGGACCACAGCTAAAGCTAATATTCCATATCTGTCTATCTATCCTTGTATTGGTTCTAGTATTTTATTGCAGGGTGGCCTGGTCAAGGGCAAGGGTTAATGTGTAACTCCAATACATTTTCTTTCCTCCTGTCAACCTTAACATTAGTACAATTTTAATGTGAGTATTTTATTATATGTACAGTTGAAGTCGGAAGTTTACATACACTTAGGTTGGAGACATTAACTCGTTTTTCAAAATTTCTTGTTAACAAACTATAGTTTTGGCAAGTCGGTTTGGACATCCACTTTGTGCATGACAAGTCATTTCTCTAACAATTGTTTACAGGCAGATTATTTCCCTTATAATTCACTGTATCACAACTCCAGTGGGTCAGGTTTACATACATACAAGTTAACTGTACCTTTTAACTGTACCTTTAAACAGCTTGGAAAATTCCAGAAAATTATGTCATGGCTTTAGAAGCTTCTGATTGGCTAATTGACATCATTTGAGTCAATTAGAGGTGTACCTGTGGATGTATTTCAAGTCATACCTTCAAACTCAGTGCCTCTTTGCTTGACGTGAGAAAATCTAAAGAAATTGTAGACCTACACAAGTCTGGGTCATCTTTGGGAGCAATTTCCAAACGCCTGAAGGTACCACGTTCATCTGTACAAACAATAGTAAGCAGGTATAAACACCATGTGACCATGCAGCCGTCATACCGCTCAGGAATTAAATGCAATTCCGCTCAGGAATTTGGTGCAAAAAGTGCAAATCAATCCCAGAACAACAGCAAAGCACCTTGTGAAGATGCTGAAGGAAACAGATACAAAAGTATCTATATCCACAGTAAAACAAGTCCTATATCAACATAACCTGAAAGGCCGCTCAGCAACAAAGAATTCACTGCTCCAAAACCGCCATAAAAAAGCCAGACTATAGTTTGCAACTGCACATGGGGACAAAGATCGTACTTTTTTAATATCCTCTAGTCTGATGAAACAAAAATAGATCTGTTTGGTCATAATGACCATCGTCATGTTAGGAGGAAAAAGGGGGAGGCTTGCAAGCCGAAGAACACCATCCCAAACGTGAAGCACAGGGCTGGCAGCATCATTTTTTGGGGGGTGCTTTGCTGCAGGAAGGGCCGGTGCACTTCACAAAATATATTTCATCATGAGGCAGGAAAATGTAGATATATTGAAGCAACATCTCAAGACATCAGTTAAAATTTGGTCACAAATGGGTCTTCCAAATGGACATTGACCCCAAGCATACTTCCAAAGGTGTGGAAAAATTTAAGGACAACAAAGTGAAGGTATTGTTGCCATCACAAAGCCCTGACCTCAATCCTATAGAAAATGTGTGGGCAGAACTGAAAAAGCATGTGCGAGCAAGGAGGCCTACAAACCTGACTCAGTTACACCAGCTCTGTCAGGAGGAATGGGCCAAAATTCACCCAACTTATTGTGGAAGGCTTGTGGAAGGCTAACTGAAACGTTTGACCCAAGTTAAACCATTTAAATGCAATGCTACTCAATACTAATTGAGTATATGTAAACCTCTCACCCACTGGGAATGTGATGAATTAAATAAAAGCTGAAATAAATCGTTCTCTCTACTATTATTCTGACATTTCACATTCT